>NC_133405.1:41603704-41906735 GCF_047511655.1 Castor canadensis | reverse complement strand
CTGCCTAGCAAGCATGAAGCCCTGAGTTCAAAACCCCAGCAATGTCCCTACCCCAGAAAAAGAGATGGAAGTGGAGGACATCATGTCAAGTGAAATACACAGAAATACAAGTATCCCATGTTCTCTCTCATAGCAGAAAATGAACACTGTAGACCTGAAAGGAGGCCAGTAGTTATTAGGGGTGGAGAATGGTGTTGGGGTGGGAGGGTGGAAGAGAGTTGGATGGATCTGATCAATGTGTGCTTAGGCATGGATGGAACTATTTAAGTGACTTCTATTAACTTGTGCACTTAATATGTGTTAATACAAATTTTAAATTATATATATAAAAAAATAAATAAATATGTGAAGAAGTGGCAAGATTAATGGTATCTAGCTTAGGGTGGTAAATTCTAGTGACATTACTAACAGATATATGCAGAGGCAGAAGCTAGTGGAAGATAAAGGTTTCTTTAGAGTTTGTTTATTTCATGTAATTGCAGCCCTGATCATCAGTCTCTGGGTGATCAAGACTATTTTCCAGTCTTGGTATGTGAAGGACATCACTCCCAAAATAATCTTAAGACTTGCTCCATGTATGGAAGGAGAGGGCAAATGGCCTTTCCAGCTGTTACAGTTCGTTCAGTGATTTCAGGTTAAAATAATCAATATACCAATTTGATGTATTTTGAGATGACACATGTTTAACTCTTTCCTCACCATGCAGTGCCATAACACCTACCATCTTCTTTACCACAGTCATTTTTTGCTCTCTCCTTTCATGTCACTATGAGCGACACACCAGCTGACAGTGTTATGAATAGGAAGGTTTGGGCACAGTGACTGTCAGAAATATTTTTACCGTGTGAAAGGACATTTGTGGAATGTTATGGCATCGTTACCTCCTGCCCTCAGAAAATGTGGCATTGAGTACTGGGCTTTTGCCACTGTACTCAGCATACCAAAATGAGTTCCTGGCTTCATTGTGCATTACAAAGTACTTAAATAATATCCTCACCTTATGTGCTGGAATGCATTTATTTTTATGTTCTTCCTTATGACCAAATTTAGATTTTACGTTTTGACTTAGACATGATTGAGCTAAAATTCCCACAATACTTTGGTAAACCCTATTACCAGAATTAGAACATTCCCCCTGAGTTGCAGTGAGATTTGTGCTAAAGTTCACAATGTGAATTTGATAGCGCTAAACATGAGATATGTACTTTCCATGTTTACTGAAATCCCTCAGTCCCCTATCACTTTTCTTAGATTTCAAAGTTATGGAACTGTCCAGTGTGTTTGCTCAGAATGACCTGATGTGACTCAAGTGTTATTCTGGGCAAGATTTTATTGCCAATTACATTGTTCAACAATTTTTAATGTGATTTGGATTACTGATATAAATGACCTGATTGCATATGATTCTTTTGTATATTCTACTAGAATAACCTTATATTCCTTTCTAGACATTTCATGGCATCAGATAATAATATGACAACTTGTTACTATGTAGTTTTAAGTGGATTTGACCATTCTCAGTGCTTTAATTTTAAGCATGTCAGATTTTAAATTTGAGGCATGCTTTAGGGGCATTTTTTTCAATTCTTTAATTCTTTCTTTATTAGGCCAAGTCAGTTCTTCATGCCTAAAATACATTACAATGAGCTAGAAAAGTTTAAAAAAGATATTTTTTAAGTCTCTTGCTATTCATGGAAATAATTAAATCAACCATTAGCACTAGGTACAATTTAAAAGATGATATACAACCATTTACAGGTTAAGACATTGGCATTTAAGAAATTAAACATTTTATGAATTTAATCATTAAAATAAACTCACATATTTAATCTCTAATATGCCTTGAATCATGTTTAAACATATTTCTAGGTTCTCACACCCAAGGCAGAGTAACAATGACACAATTTTAACAATGTTTCTACTTTTTGGTCTTATGGAACAATTTATGGCTCATCATGACTATATGAGTAATTAGGTTCCAAAAAAGACATTGGCATAGTTTCAGGTGCAAGTTTCCAGCTAGTTTTACTCACAAGTGAAGTTAGTGAAGGTTGTAGTATTTGATGACTCTTTTAAAAAATATTCCCCTCATTAGCTCATTTGAAATTATAAAGTATTAATGTCTTTGTTCTCTATAAGTAGTTTGTTAAAATGAAAATACTTTTGGGTGGGTAATATACCAATTATTATCTATCTCTTATATCTTAGTACCAATTTAGTTAGCAGAAAAGGACTAGTAAGACCAAGATTTGATATTGGTTAAGGTGGATGGTGGATCTGCAAAATTTGATTGGTAAGTGGAGAACAGTTCTGCTTAAAGTCATGGTAAGTATAGGCTAGGCAAAGGAAGTGTGCTGACATAGGGTATCTGAGTGCAGGTGGGGAAGAAGTAATAGAATGGTTACACTATACTTACCTAATTTTCTGTTTTCCTCAAAGGCATCCCTTGCCTGTGACTTGGACTGCCTGGTTACCACTCAGCCATCCATCCACCAGAGTGATTTTCAGACTATTTTATAGGCTGGGGTATTCTTTATCAAGTGTATTTCAATTCTATAACATATCCTTTTACAATATCCTTAGGTGTCTTCTTGCCATTTTTGGAAAAGCTTCCCTTGAAAAACATCTTGTTGCCTAATATTCTTGGTGCTTTACCCTTTAGTCAAAGCAATCCAATTCAACCTTTTTCACTAAGAGTTCTCTTCAAAATGTATTTTAGCTGGTTGATGATCAGGTAGGAGGGAGCCTAGTACAAATCCCACAGCTTCTTGGGGGAAAACCCTGAAAACTCTTCTCAGGCCTATTTTCCACACACTCATCCTTTTTTTGTTTAGTCCTTTATCTTAATTGAAGACAACCTCCAGAAATTTTTGTATAAGGCTACTTGAGGGAGAAAAATGTTAATTAAAACTTTTGTGCTTAAAAATACTTTTATTCTACCATTAGGTATAAACTACTACTTTGGAAATAATTTTCCCTTATACCTCTGAAAGCATTGTTTCATTGCTTTCTAGCTTCCAGTGATGCTTTGAATCAATGTTGCCATGTTGATTCCACAGTGTTCTAAAATTTCGCTATCATGTGTCTTGGTGTGATCTATTTTTATTACACTAAGCACTTGGCAGGCTCTTCCAGTAAGAAATTCTTACCCTTCAGTTCTGGACAATTTTCTTGCATTATTTCTTGAATAATTTTCTTTTTCCATTTTTCCATTCTCTAAATGTTATCATACAGATGTTGGACATCCTACATTGATCCTCAAGTCAATTCTTCTTATTTTCCATCCTTTTATCATTTTTATTATAGTTTCCAAGTTCCTCCACTTTATATTCTAACACTTCTATTATTATCTTATTTTTAATTTCCCAAACCTTTTTCTTATTTTCCAAATGTTGTTTTGTTTCTATGGCCAATTGTTCATGAATGCTGGATAGTTTCATCTCTCTGAAAAGTAAGTCTTTCTAAAATTTCCTTCTGATTCCAGCATTGTCTTCATTTCTGAAAAGTCCATCTTCTTCTTTACTGTTTTTATCTCTCCTCAACATCTTTTCATTCTTGGTGGTCCATCTATATATAACAATGAAACACTGAGAAGTTGTGTAGAAGTTATGTGTATATGGTTAGGCATGGTTATGTAGCATATTTCCCTTTAAGTTGAGAAGACTAAAGTTCACATTTTTCACTGAGGTTCTCTAAAACGTCACTAAACTTAGCTTTTTCCCATTGAACAATTTAGTTTCCACAGAAAGAAGCAATCCAGTTTCTTACCAGGTTCTATAATCCTGTCAGTATTCTAAGGTGTATGAGAAGATGGAGGTGCAGATTGAAGAGTGAAACTTTTGATACAGATTTTATATCCTCATTTTTATCATGACAACTTGTCACAAGTTTTACCTACAAAAACTTCTTCAGTGGGGAAAAACTTCCAGTCCTCTATACGCATTAGCAAAGGGAAATTACTCATGGAATGCATGAATGAATTTAGGAGGAGCAGTCATGTACTCCTTATACCAACTGCCAATCTATTTTCAGTTCTACCCATACCATTGCTTTTAAAGATTCTTGATGCTTCCATATCCTAAGACTTCTGAGGTTCTGCAGCATGAATTGCCTTGCTTTTGTTGGCTTCTCCCCAGTTTCAAGCTTAGGTTTCGGTATCACCCACTCTGCTAAGTCAGTTACCACCTGTCCATCTTCTTTCCAATTTAAAACTTGCACTGACATTTCTGTCCTACTGTCATCTCCTTCATGTTCTCTTTATACTTGTGCATTTCATGACTTGTGTTTTTATTCTTTGCTGTCATTTTAGTAAAGCTTCAAAAGTGAGTGGAGATAAATGTATTTGTTCAATCTGCTATGCTTGCCTGGAGGTTCTCACATTCATTTAGTAGCTGCATTGTATTCTAGAATATGTTTGAACCAAATACTAATATACAAAATATTTATTATCTGTTAAAATCTGGCTCCCAAGCAATAAGAATTGGCACTAATCATATTGGTATAGTATAGCCCTGAAGCTCCATGCTATGCAAGTGTACTGGATTATACAGAGATTGAGGGTATCTTGGGGAGAAGGACCAGTATGGCAAAAGTGCAGGATGAAGGGACTCAGTATGGAGAATCAAGGCAGAAACTTTTAATGAGCTGTTCTGGTTATTTCAGTTTTTCACCAGTCAGTTTAACAGCATTATGCATGCTGGCAAAATGTCAGTCAAGAATGTGCCATAATCTATTTAGTGAATCCTCTACTGATATATATTTATAGTTTTTGTTGAGATTTAAGGTAACATGTATGTGACTATCTTGAACATATCTCTTTCTGTACACTTAGGGATATTCCTGTAGCATTATTTTTAGTAGTGCATTTCCTTTATCATGTGCCTTGAAAGCAACCAATGAAAGTTAAATATTAGTTAATAATTTTTTGAGATAACATAATTTTTTTTGAGATAACATAATTTAATGTAAGTATTCACTTGAAAAAAGATGATTCTGAAACTTCTGCTCCAGGGATAATAGAATATGCATGCTCTTGCCTATTCCTGATGCTAATAATAACAAAAGGCTCTGGAAATTATGAATAAACAAACTCAAGAAGTCTCTGAGAGACAGACTGAAGGCAGACTTGCTGAACCTAAGGAAAAACATGATGACATGATGGTGAATTCTCTAAGTGTATGTCGTTTATGTTTGTTTCTTTGCTTTGCCTCACGCATTCTTGATTTGGAACTGAAGAAATCCACAACCCAGAAATGACAAGGGGCACAGAGAGAAAAAGTCATTATAAAAGCCTGCTCTCTTTAGCTGAAGGAATAGAAAAGAAGAAGCCTAGCAAGAGAGAAAACTTTCAGACAATATTGGCTCTACTTGAGCATATACAACAGATTAAAAGCTGTGACCTCACCCCTAACCTCACCAAAAAAGTCAAGATGGGAGTGAGACTTCTATCCTCTTCAGGCTAAGACAAGGTACTCCAACATGCTGTCAGAGTAGTGTCAGAGATGGCAATGTAGAGAGTCAGGACATCATCTCTGGCAGGCAGTAATGACAACTTGCCTGAGGCCCTGGTGTTAGTAAAGGCCACATGAAATGAAGAGTCTGGATTTGCAATAATGAGGAACTTCTTCTGCATCCCCACAGAAGTGGTGTCAGAAGAGGCTTAGCTAGGATACCACTTCTTAGCAGTAAGGAGGTAAGTAGAAACCTGGTAGGGAGACAAAACTCAGACTTACCTTTGGTAGTAATGAGGAACTACACACCCAGTTGTAAATGTAAGCTGAGTGAAGAACTTAGACTTCTACTCTCACCTGGCACTAACAAAGTGGATAACCTCTTACTCTTTCTGTTGCAATCCTGCAAAAACATAAGGTTTAAACAGGATCTAAAGTCTCATAACATAATATGCATTTTTCTAGATTTTAATAGAAAATCACTAACCATACCATGAATCGGAGAGATCTCAAATTGGAGGAAAAGAGAATACATGTAGGTGACAGATGTGTTAGAATTATCTGATGAAGATTTGAAAGCAGCCACTATAAAAATGCTCAATAAACAATTATGGACCACTTGAAACAAATAAAAAATAGACAACCTCAGGAAAGATATGGAAAGTTTTAGCAAAGAAATAGAGTACGTAAAGAAGAACGAAATTAAGAGTCAAGGTGGCACACGATGCCTATATTCTCAGCATTCAGGAAGTAGAGACAGGAAAATTGAGAGTTTCAGCCTAGCTTGGGCTTTGCAGTGCAACCTTGACTTAAAAAAAAAAGTAAAACAGAGGGTACAGCTGAAAGAATAAGAATCAGTGAACTTGATAATATAACAAAAGAAATAATCCATCTTGAAAAACAGAGAAAATAGTCTGAAAAAAAGTCTCAGGGATATGTGGAAGTTTAATAAGATTTGACATTCATGTTATTAGTCTTAAAAGAAAAGAAGAAAGAGAGAAAGGATAAAATGTGGCTAAGAACCTTGCAAATTTTGTGAAAGACAAATTATACATACATCAAAATGGAATTTAGAAAGTTTTCAAATAACCAACACGAAGGCAAGAAAAGAGAAACTAAATATTGAGAAACAGAAGAAACACACAAAAAATAATAAAATTACAGATTTAAGACTTTTAAGATATGTCAATTTTTACTTCAAATGCAAATGTTCTAAGTATACCAATCCAAAAACAAAGATTGGAATAGTGGATGTAACATCATGATCAAATTATATGCTATTTACAAGGAACTCACATCAAATTCATCAACACAAATTAAAGAAAATGATGGAAAAATATCTGAGCCAGGTACATTGCCTGAAGTCCCAGCTCCCTAGGAGGCTGGGACAGAAAGATTGTCTGAGCCCAGGAGTTTGAGACCAGCTTGGGCAGCATAGTGAAGTCCTGTCTCAAAAAAATAAAAATGATAGCCTATGAAAATGTAAATGAAAAACCAAAAAGCAGTAGTTACTTTAATTATAAACAAAGTACATTTAAAAAAACGTAGAAAATTTCTACAGACAAGGATAGACTTTACATCATGGTAAAAGAATCAATCTACTAGGAGAATATAACAACCTGAAATGTATATAAAATAAATAGAGGCTCAAAGTGCATGAAGCTATAGCTGATACAGCTGAAATAAACCCAGAGTTATAGTTGGAAAATTCAAAATCCCAGCTTTAGCAACAAATAAAATTGCTAAATAGAAAAGCAACAAGTATATAGAATAAATAAATAAATTAACCCAAGCTAACTGATAGACATATACAGAATATTTCTTGCCACAACAGCAGAATATACATTCTTTTTAAGCATACTTACAACATTCACTAAGAAGACTTGGGGTGTGTCTCAAGTGGTAGAATGCTTGCTTAGCATGCTAGGCCCTAGGTTCAATCCCAACTATTATTTTAAAAAATCACTATGAAAGACTATATCCTGAGGCTGGGGGCATGGCATAAGTAGTAGAGCACCGCTTAGCAAGCACAAGGCCCTGAGTTCAAACCACAGTATCACACACACACATACACACAAAACAACTGTATTCTAGGTCATAAACTAAAACTGAAGAAACATAAAAGGATTGAAGTCTTAAAAGATATGTTTTCTGACCATAACAAAAATAAACTAGAAATCAATAATAGAAAAGCAAAAGAAAATCATTAAAGCCTTGGAAATTAAACAACACATACACAAATAATCCAAATATCAAGGAGGATGTCTCAAATATAATTTTAAATAAAGGCATGTAACTGAATAAAAGAGGAAAAATTTTAAATCAGTAATGTAAGTTGCTACTTGCAGAAACTAGAAAGAGGAGACAAAATAAAGCAAGTCAAAGAAGGAAATGGTAATGATAAAAGCAGAAATTATCAAATTGAAGATAACAAAACCATAAAGGAAAATCAATGAAATGAAAGCTACTTCTTTGTAAAAATCAAAACAATTGAAAAACATCTAGAAAGACTGACATAAAAGAGAAAAAAAATCATAAATATCAGATACAAGAGCGAGAACATCACTAAATATGTTACAGCCATTCATAATAAGAGACAACTGGGAAAAACAGCTTATTAGTTAGATGAATTAGAACATGGACCCATTTTTGAACACAAGAAGCTATAAAATTTCAACCAAGATAAAATAAATAATCTAAATTATCCTATAATCATTAAAGACATTAAATTCATAATAACTTAAAAACTCTTCAAAATTAGTGAAACTTCCTTTGGAGTGATAACTTCATTCTTAAAAACTCTACTATTTAAAGAAACATGACCAATTCTGCGCTGTCTTTTTCAGAAACTAGGGCAGAACAGCAGTTAATGCTATGAAGCTACTATTACCTTGATACCAAAATCAGACAATGAGATCACAAGAAAATAATATCTTTGTGAATATAGGTGCAAAAATCTTCAACAAAATGCTGGCAAGCAAACAGAGCAACATATGGAAGAATTACATATGATAACCAAGTAGATTGTATCCCAGGAATGCAAGTGCATTCAATATGAACAAATAAATCAATATAAAACACCATTTTGGGAAAGGATATGAGGAAGGGTGTAGATGGTGAATATGGTGGAAATATTATGTACTTATGTATGTAAATGGAAAAATGAGACCTGTTGAAAGTATTCCAGGAATGGGGGGAGGAGGGGATAAAGGAGAATGATAGAGGGGGTGAATTCAACTATGATATACTGTAAGAAATTTTGTAAATGTGGCAATATACCCACAAAGCCACATGACCATCTAAATAGACACAGAAAAAACATTGGAAAGCACCTCTTTCATGACAAATACTGTCAAAAA
This sequence comes from Castor canadensis, assembly GCF_047511655.1. Classification (NCBI taxonomy): domain Eukaryota; kingdom Metazoa; phylum Chordata; class Mammalia; order Rodentia; family Castoridae; genus Castor; species Castor canadensis. Next base: position 41,897,926 of record NC_133405.1, on the reverse strand, counting down.
AATAGATACAGATATAGGGAAGAGCATCCTAAACTTGATGAAGTCCAAGTAAAAAAATATACAGATAACATTATATTTAATAATCCTATGAATGGCTGTAACATTTAGTGATGTTCTGTTTCTGATATTTATGATTTGTGTTTTTTCTCTTTTATTTCAGTCTTTCTAGATGTTTTTCAATTGTTTTGATTTTTTACAAAGAAATAGCTTTCATTTCATTGATTTTTCTTTATGGTTTGCTATCTTCAATTTATTAATTTGTTTTGCCCTAATATCAGAATGTTTATTCTCACTGTGGTTATTCAACATAGTTCTGGAACTTCTACTCAGTACAATAAGGCAAGAAAAGGAAATAAAAGTTGTACAGATCAGAAAAGAGGAAGTAAATATGTCCTTCATTGCAGATGACATGTTTGTCAGGGCATCTACAAGAACTCCTAGAAGTAATATGAGAGTTCAGGAAGGTCTGAGGACATATTATAAATATGTACAAATTTATTATACTCCTTTATACTAGCAATGAGTATATAGACACCCAAAATTTTAAATGGTAGAGGGGTGAATTCAAGTATGATACATTTGATACATTGTAAGAACTTTAGTAAATGCCACAATGCATCCCCACCCAGCACAATAAAAAATAGAACAAAGAGATTTAAATATAGCAACACATGAAATCATTCAAAATGTAGTATTTAGGTGTAAATCTAGCAAAACAAAACCTGTATGCCAAAAGCTACAAAACAGATGAAATATTCAATGATCTAAATAAACAAGTATATTTTGTTCATGGATTGGAAAATTCCACAAAGGTGTCAACTTGCTCCAAATATATACACAAGTTTAATTCAGTTCTTATCAAAATCCCAGAAAGGATTTTTTGTGGATATAGTCAAGATTATGCCAAAGTTTACATGGGTGTGGAGGAAAACTGTAAGAGCTAAAATAATTAGAAAAGAAGAATGAAGTGGTAGAAATCAGTCTACACAATTTCAAGACTTTCTAAATGGCTACTATTATCAAAGTTGTGCAGTATTGGTGTAGGATAGGTAGACATACAGGTCTAGAACAGAGAACCAAGAAATAGAATTACACAAGTATGTCCAATTAATTTTTGGCCAAAATGTAAAAGCAAGTAATTGAAGAAAAGATAGCCTGTTCAACAAATACTGCTGAAACAATTGGGTATACGTAACAACAACAAAAAAGAACCTTGAACCAAACCCTAACACATTGTAAAAAATTAGCTCAAGGCTTGGCCTGGTAGTGAAGACTGTGTTTTCAGCACTCAGGAGGATTGTGAGTTCAAGACCAGCTTGGACTTCATAGCAAGACACTATTTCAAAAAAAAAAAAAAAAAAGGGAAGAAAAAGAAAGAAAGGAAGAAAAAGAAAGAAAGAAAACCAAAAACAACCCCAAAAGAGATCATGGGCTTAAATGTAAATGTAAACTTTAAAACTTTTTGAAGAATAAAAGAGAAAATAGGCAGAGTGCTTAGATTTGATACCAAATGCAGACCACATAAAAGAAAAATTGATAAAATTGGACTTCATCAGAGTTAAAACTTTAAGTGAAAGCTATATACGGTGAGAAAATACTTGCAAACCATGTATTTTCAAAAGACTGGTATACATATTACATAAATAGCTCACAAAACTCAACAGTAAAAGGTTCAATTAGAAAATGGGCAAAAGACATGAAGACATTTCACCAAAGAGTATATGCAGATAGTGAGTAAGAACATAAAAAATATTCAGCATCATCAAGCCATCTGATAAATAGAAATAAAACCCTGAGATATCATCACATAGCTATCAGGATGGCAAAAAGGGGATTGGGTAGATTGGTAAAGTGGTAAAGCACTTGCCTAAAAGGTGTGAGGTCCTGAGTTCTATCTCCAGCACTGCAAAAAAAAAAAAAGGCTATGAAAGTGACAACAGAAATGCTGTTGATAATGTGAAGAAATTGAGCCAGTCATATATTGTTAATGGGATATAAAGTGGTACAGCTATCCTGGAATACATTTTGTCGGTTTCTTTAAAAAATAAATATGTAACTACAATATGACCTACCAATTGTACTCCTGGGCATTTATCTCAGAAAAATAAAAACTTATTAGGTTCACAAAAGACATGCATGTGAATATTTCAGCAGGTTTGTTTGTAATAGCACAAAGTTGGAAACAATATTCCAATAGATGTATGGTGAAACAAATTGGTACATCTATAACATGGAATACTATTCATCAGCAAAAAGGAATGAACTATTGATATATGTAAGTCTGAATGAATGCCCACTGGATTGTGCTGAATGAAAAAAATTCCAAAAGGTTTTATAGTGCCTGATTCTACTTATGAAATATTTTAAAATACAAAACTATAGAAATGTAGAACAGACTAGTGGTTATTACCTATGTAAGGAAGGGGTTGAATGAGGAAAATGGGTATGACTATAAAACGGCAACAGGAGATCATGTGGTGATTAAACTGTTCTGTACCTTGACTGACTCATGTCACTATCCTGTTTGTAATATTTAACTATAATTTTGCGAGATGCTACCATTGGGAGAAAGTGTTTGAAGGCTACATGAGATATTTCTGCACCATTTCTTGCAAGTGTTTGGGAAACTACAATTTTCTGAAAATAAAAAGTTTGAGCTGGGGATGTAGCTCAGTGGTAGAGTGCTTACCTACCATTTGAGAGGCCCTCATCACAGCAAAAAAATAAGTCTAATTTAAAAATCTTTTCAAGGGCTGGGCATTGGTGGTATATGCCTGTAGTCTCAGCTACTCAAGAGGTGGAGGTAGGAGGATCATGGTCTGAGGCTGGTCCATGAAAGAGCACAAGATCCTGTAAAAAAAACCAAAACAAACTAAAGGGGCTAGGGCATGGCTCAAGTTGAAAAAACATGAGGCCCTGAGTACAAACCCTAGTACTGCATCCCCCAAAAAAGAATCCTGCCAATGCAGAGTCTGTTTAGAGTAGTTAGACAACCTAAATTAATGAATTTTTATTTACCCAAGTTTTAAAAATCAATAAAATTACTGCATTTTCAGGGCGTGGTGATGCATTGTCTATAATCATAGCTACATAGGAGGTAGAGACAGGATGATCAAGGTTGGAGGCTGGTGCTGGGCAAAATGCCAGAGACCTTATTTGCAAAGTAAAGGAAAGCAAAAAGGGCTGGGATGGTGGCTCAAGTGGCTCAACTGCCTAACAAGTGCAAGGTGCTGAGTTCAAATCACAATATTGCCTAAATAAATATTGCATCATCAGGGGTGGGGTTTAGCAGTTTCAGTTGTTTCAATAAAGTTCCTTTCCAACATAAACATTTATACACAGGCATGTTTACAGTACCATAATTTAAAAAGGGTAAAATGTGGGGGAAAAAAATCTACCTTTGAACAATCAGGATTTGGCTATATTAGAGTATACTATTTGATGACTTATTTACAACCATGCATGGGCATATTTTCAAGGAATATTTTATACAATCTAAATAAAGATCATGATATATTTTGTAAAAAATTAAGTCACAATCTTGAAAATAAAATATAACTAAAGTGTAAAATCAGAATGTGAATATAATTACTTAGGAATGAGTGAAATACATTTTAAAAAGCACTACATTTCTTGTATTTTCCAAACTTTCTGCAGTCATAATGTATGACTTCTATAAATGGAAAAACCCTATTTAAATTAAAAACCTATTTTAAAAACAGCACTTTTGATCTAGGTTAAAATTAATGAAGCCCTCTGTAATTTAAACTTTCAATAAATTAATTATTCAGAAAATTATACCTTTATGCTGATGGAAATCATTAAACAGAATTTCTTGAATTTATTGTCAAAATAGAAATGCAGTCAGCCCTTCATATCCAGGGATTCCACATTTGACCAACTGGGGGTGGAAAAAATGTAGAAAAAATGTCATTTGTACTGAACATGTACACGCTTTTTTCTTGTCATAATTCCCCAGGCAATACACTATAGCAACTATTTACATTGCACTAGGTATTATAAGTAATCTATAGGCGATTTAAAGTATTCTGGAAGATGTGGGTAGTCTTGATGCAAACACTACACTATTTTATATAACAGCCTGAGCATGTGTGGATTTTGGTTCATGGGAGGGATCTCGGAGCCAATCCCCCACTGGACATCAAGGAACAATTGCAGGGCAAAAGTATAGTTACATTCTGCTGTGTGTTAGAATGAACACAATTTTAACAGTAGTATATATTAAATACATTTATGTCAACTTCTGTGAAATGTGAACATAAATAGAATTGGGCTTTCTTTTCTCAATTGTATGGCAATACTTTATTTTAGTTTTGAGACAGGGTCTTGCTAACAGCCCAGGAACTCTTGGAACTCTTGGTTTTCCTGCCTCCACCTCCCAAGAATTGGGATTACAGATATGTGTCACCACACCTGGTTCAGTACACTCATTTTAAAAAGAAGCAGCGGCTAAGCTGGTGGTACATGCCTGTATTTGGAGCTCTGGGGAGGAAGAAGCAAGTTCCAGGCCAGCATAGGTTATGTAGTGAGATTGTCTCAAAAAACCAAAAAATAATCAGCCAACCAACCAACCAACCAACCAATAAATAAATAAATAAATAAATGGAAGCAGCAAAGAGAAACAAGCAAGAGCTTTTCAAACAAAAAGGTATGGCTTACCCTCTGGGATACAATCTATTAGGAATGTAACTCAGGTCAATTATTTTCTGGGACCTCTCTCCTATAAAAGGGAGAAATTAATAACTTCTACCTTAAGGGTTCTTGTGCAGATAAAATTAAATAATGCACACAAAAGCACTCTGTCAATTGTTAATTTCTGTATTCACTATTTCTTTATTTTTATTTCAAATGAGGCAAACAGTACCTTTTGCTTTACTTAGTGAATCCCTGGATGCATATAACTGACTAGAATCTGCACTGAGACAATACTTGTGTGGGAAATATCTTGCAGAATGTTATTTATGTGTCAGTTATATAAATATTCTATAATGGCTTTGCCTTTCTTACCATTTAAAAAATGTTCTTCCAAAATAATTCATCAAAAAGCTACCAGTGTGATGGCATTTGTTTATTTAGACACTACCACCTCCCCTCCTTTCTATCAGAATTGCTGTTTCACAGACAGAATTGCACTTTTGTGTTTTCCCATTAAGGGCAGTGCTCATTTCCATCAAAGTTGACTTTCAACTTAGAATTTCACTCAGACCTGATTGATGGCCTCTCCAGTGGCCTTCCAGTCTATGGAATGAGCAGTTAAGAAAACAACCATTATTATTTTCTTATAGGTCTATTGAATGGAGTTGTGTTAAAATGCTGAAAGAGGACCTCAGATCTAGCAATGATGTGGGTTTGCTTGGGTGACAGGGAAACTGTTTGTCTAATATAAAAATAAAGATATAAAGGTTGTATAAGTCTTTTCCAAAATATCAGGTATTTATTTTCCTTCCTTGGTTCCTTCCTTCCTTCCTCCCTCCCTCCTTTCTTTTTTCTTTCTTTCTCACTCTTTCTTTTCTTTCAGGCTCTCACTGTGTATTCCAGGCTGCCCTTGAACTCACAGTCCTTCTGCCTCAGTTTCCCAGTGCTTGTATTATCACAGGCATGCAACACCAGGCCCTGCTCTCATGTTATTTGGTATTGCAGTATTTATGATTTTTATTTCATTTTCTATTTGGGCCTTAGAAGGCCACATGCTCATCTCCATGTAGTGACTGATGAAGTTTTTTAATCTCCATGTACCCAAGGGCACTGTAAATGGAGGGTGTGAAATGCCCACACAGAATGGCTCCATAGTAAGTGCCAAACAGTGCCAGGATGATTGACTTTCCTCTGTTGTTCTGAGCTACATTCACTCAGTCATCTCATCATCCTGTGTACAGTGCCCTCTTGTGAAAATATATTATTATGGGTGCATCTTTGTACACATTTCACCTATTTTTCTCACAAAACAAAATGAAATGTACAACATACAGTGATCGAAGTGCCTTTTGTCCATCTCTTTCTCCTTCCTTTTTTTCCTTTCTATTTTTCTTTGGTTTCTCATTCCCTTTCTTCTCTTTATGCACTCTCTTTATGTCAAATCATTTTTATCTTCCTTTAGATTATTAAATTATAGAAATGTGTTCAAATAATCATTTGAACATTAGATATTTTTCAGATTTATCTTCATTGCTTATTAGTTATGGCAGACTGAGAGGAAAAAGTATTATGTTGGAATCAAAATAAAGTTACTGTCTACCTTTAACTTCAAGGTTTATATAAGATGCCGAGTCAGAAGTAAATCTGTAAAATTATCCCACAGGATAATATTTTTCTTAACTAAATGAACCTCAGTTTCCTTATCTTTAAAATGGGAGTGATAATACTAACTCATAATTAACATTAATTATGGGAGAAAGGTACCAAATTGTAGGAGGACTTTAACTTCCTTAAATTGCTAGACAAGAAATGATAGACTTGGTTGTTACACAAGAGGGAGTCTTTAAATGTTTTTAGTAGGTTAGTTTTAAGAAAATTGATGTGACTGCAATGTTTGGCAGGGATTAGACTAAAGAGAACTTAAAGTCTGCAAATTATTTGACATATCCAAATGATGGGTAAAGGTAATACTGCTAACATTTATTGAGTGCTTACTGTATCCTGGGCATTGTGCTAATCTTTTATCTGTTTTATCTCATTTAATTCCTTCAGCCCTCTCTAAGGTAGGCAATGTTTGTTAACCACATTTTACAAAAGAAACTGAGATACAGAGTGATTAAGAAAGTTACCCAAGATGTTGCTTAGTATGAGGTCACCAAAGAAGAGATCAGTAAGTAGCAGAGCCAGTATTTGACCCTAGACTGTCTGGCTCCAGAATCCTCATGTTAAACTAGTGTAGTGTACTGTCTGTAATGTGTCAGTCAAGAATCCCTCAAAGTGTCATCCATATTCACCCATTAGCATTACTTCAAAGAATATTTAACAATTTAGGGATTTCCTAGGTAGAATAATCATTCAGTTGTCTTACATGATGTGGGTATTAAGTGTCTGAATTTGCAATTTTTTTTCAAAGATTTGAAGATTTATCCTTCAAGCGTTAAAGGATAAAAAGATTGTTTATGGTGTAAATTGTACTAAAATATTCTGTAAGTTTCACTGCCTTTGTAGATAGTTTTCTTGAATATGATTGATTCCGGTTGTTTTTAAAACAAATGTCAGTTATTTTACTGTTATAATAAATCTTTGGAAACCACTGAGGTTTGGAATACTGTAGGCACCTATCATGACAACCTTCAGATTAATTCTTTTTTCTTTTTTTTCTAATGACTCTCCAACTGAGTGTTAGTGAGGGCTTAATTCCCCTTTGGCTGTAAGTCCCTAGGTCACTAAGTAGTTGGGGGCCTCTTGTCTCCTTCCTGGAGTTCTGCTGTCTCTGATCACTGATGTTAATCCCTGCTATTTGCTACTTTTCCTCTATTTTATAATATTGATAGTCTTTCCTTTTGCTTTCTCTCTTTCTGTTGTTTTTCTCTGAGCTCCCTCTTTTTCTTCCTACTTTTCTAGCTTTGTTGCTAATGGGCAGAAATTTGCTATCAAGACTAATCCATCAGCTATTCCTTCCTAGGAGAGAGGAATGGGTTGGTTTGTATGAAATTTGGCTCCTTTTCTCTGGTCAGTGAAATACCCATAAACACAAGATTTATAGAATCTGTACCTTTAGCTCTTAGATATTTTTAAGATTTCCCTATTTTGGGGATCTTGATTGTTTTGAATTGCTAAGGTTATTTGACATCTGAATCCAGAAAATCATAGCACTATTTTATTTCTAGAATAGAAAACTTAACTGAGGTATAAGTTGTATTACTGCTAACTTTAATTATTACAGAATTAATAAAATAGTGATATAGCTGATATATTCCAAAAATTTACATTCAATAATGTAGTCTTTCAACTTTTTTGTTTTAAAACTATGTAAGATCCTGATTGTGAGATACTGTTTTTTAAATTGTTGTTAAAATCACTCTAGGAATTCTTTAAAGAACTCAGCAGTTTTAAAGTCTCAACAGTTTTTACATAATGGAATGGGTTCCAAATAATGTTCACTATAATTTGCTTTAAAATATCTAAATCATACACAGGCTGCTATGGCATTAAAATTTTAAGCTCCGTTAATTTTGAAGAGAGTTCTGTAGCATTCAACATATATTTATGAAGTGGTAGGGTTTAGCTTAAAACAAAATAGCAAAATGAAATTGTAACTGATTTTTGAAACAAAAAATTTTCTCCATAAAGTGAAACTGCAGACATTTACAGATACAGATATTTTATAAAATAACTTTCTTTTAAAAAACTTACTTTCAAATGCTAAAATTCTTAATATTTGTTCTCCTCAACTTTAAAAGCATTGTAAGATATCTTTGAGGACCTGTATACATTTCATTTAGTTTTAGTGTTATCAAACTCCATCTGAATTAAAGGTAGGAAACATAAAGGCTTTCTGTGCCTTAAGCTTGTTAGAATGCATAAAGTTATTTTATCATGAAAGGATTTTCCTCAACCCAACCAAGCAAAATGACCTTATTGCTTCTTTAACAAGCTATTTTCATTAATAAGAGAATCTTCAAATGAAAAAGCGAATACATTCCATTTTGTTTACATTGTCTACAAATTAGGTCAGAAACCAGCAGCAAATCTCCAAAGGAAGAGTTTTATGTGATAGGAGGAAACCTTTTTAAAGGATGGCAAACCTTCTGATTTATACCTTCAATTGGAAAAGTGCCATTGCAACCAGTCTCTGGAAAATCTTACCTGAAGAATTACCAAAATGGTTATAAGGTTTTTTTAAAGAATGATTTTCCCAGGAAATCGGGTCACTTTAGAAAAATGGAAAATACTATAAATAGTGTGTGGAATGGTCTTGTAGTATTAAAACCTAAGACTACATCTACTGCGGACAGGTCATCAGGACAGGGTACTGAGTGTTACATTACCTTAAGGTCATCGTTATGGGTCATGAAGGGTTAACCACAAAATTCAGGGCACAAGCATGGTTTTGTAGGCTGTGTCAATCATTGTAAATCTATGTAACAGGCTTACATGACTAAGATGAATTTTGTCCTTAATCACAGGGCCCCAGGTAGTATCTTTGGACTAAAAGAGACATTGAGGATTGAGGTCATAAAATCAACACAGAAAAAGTGCCCTGAAGCTTTGAGAAGTCTGGGGCTGTAGTTGCTTTAACAACTAATTACAGTGTAGATGGAAAATATACTTTAATCTCATGTGCCAACATTGATCTATCAATTAGTAGTAGCTGTCCAGACCTTTGTGTTGAGAAAGTTTCCCAGGCTCTTTGAGAAAGATTAGGTAGCAAAGACTGCCATTAACCTGAGAGTAGGAAGTGGGCACCAATTTGCTGAGTGGTTATCGTTTCTTAGTAGAAGTTGCTGCTATCTCCTAAGTTTAGTCCTATCAGCTCAGTCTTGTATTGCCTGGCCAGTTCCTCATTGATGTTTAACCAGTTTCTTTCAGCTTCAGTGAGTTATGACCAGGGTGAATTTTCCTCATGAAAAATGAGGAAATTCTTGAGGGAATTGACCATCATAGGGCTTTTGAGACCCACGAACCTACTTTTCTACTTGTTGATAGAATTGGCCCTTTAAGGTTGGGCAGGAAATGTGGTCATATCCTCATTGTTTGTCTGGCACTCCCAGCGTTCTGAGACTAGCTTCTGGCACCAGGGTGTCATACCCTTCCCTGAGCCAGGTGGGTAGTCTCTATCTTTAGTTGTCAGTAACTTTTAACTCTCCAGACTACTCAGATGGCTTCACTTGTCTACTTGCCTATGTATGCTCCGGAATGGTTTTCTTTTTTTACTAGGAACAACTGACTGCTTAGATCAGAATCAAGATCTCTTTGTTTATTAGAAAATACACAACCATTCTCCTGTCTGTCTTGTGCTGCATTTTTTATTCTGGAGGGTCTTTTAGGCCCTAACCAACAACACGGAGCTTTAATAGCCTTGACCATTGAGTTTCTTTCCTTAAGTATTGATTTTTCATTCCTTCCAGGTTTTCACTTCCATGTATACCTAGACTGTTCTCTGTGATATCCCTGGTAACTATGAATCCTTCACAATAGCACATTGCTTCCTGCAACTTTAATTCATCAGTTCTTTTAGACTATGAATTTCACATTTGATGAAGACCCTTAGTTCCCCTTCCCTACTTTCTCTCCATGATGCACAAGTACCCAATATTGATAACAAAAACCCAGTCAGGTAAGGTAGGAGGTGAGTGTAAGGTCCGATGAATGCTGGACATGGATAGTTCTATATGATCAGCACAATAGCATTTAAAGAAGAAATCAGAGTCTTTAGCTTGCCACTCTCTGTTGGTATACAAACTACAGTAGCCAGGCTACAGCTTCCAGCAATGCCCTTTATGTAGCCTGAGAATGTCATATTTGAATTTGAATTTTATGTTTCAAGTATGCAATCAACTAGAAAAACAAAAGCATGGAGGAGTGAGACTTAGCTTGTAGCTTTGGACCAAGAATGAAATAGTAATTCTTTTAAAGACAGGGTTCTATAATATGGATAAACTATTTTATATTCATGCTTCTGAGTTTAAGACATAACTTAAAGCACGAGAAACTTTAAGGATCATATAGGCCAATAAAGGAAATGCAAGTCAAAACCACACTAAGATTTCACCTCACTCCTGTTAGAGTTGCTACCATCAAGAACACCACCAACAACTAATGATGGCAAGGATGCGGGAAAAAGGAACCTTCATACACTGCTGGTGGGAATGCAAGCTAGTACAACCACTATGGAAAACAATATGGAGGCTTCTTAAAAAACTTAACATAGATCTGCCATATGATCCAGCAATATCATTTCCAGGGATATACTCAAAGGAATGGGACTCAGGTTATTCCAAAGGCACCTGCACACCCATATTTATTGCAGCACTAGTCACAACAGCCAAGTTATGGAAACAGCCAAGATGCCCCACTACCAATGAATGGATTAAGAAAATGTGGTATCTATACACAACGGAATTTAATTCAGCCACAAAGAGTGAAATTTTGTCATTTACAGGTAAATGGATGGAACTGGAGAACATCATCTTAAGCAAAGTTAGCCAAGCTCAGAAGGCCAAAAATCACATGCTCTGCCTCATATGTGGTTTATAGACCTAAAACAATTGCAGCAATTTACTGGACATGGGTCACACACTAAGGGGAGAACACGTACCGGAGGGATAGGGAAAGGGAAGGAAACCAAAAACTTCAATGTGGTTGATGTGCTCACTGTACAGGAGTGAATATAGTAATCTTAAACTGGCAGAGGCCACTATGGGAACAGGACTAGGAAGTAGTAAAAAGGACTGGTAGAGATGAACCGATTTGGGTTGTAATACTCATGTGCATGGAAACAACACAAGGAATCTCCCTGTATAGCTATCCTTATCTCAAACTAGCAAAAATGTCTTGTTTTTCTTTTTATCTTTTATGTTTTGTCTTCAACAAAATCAGAAGACAAAAGGCCAGAACATCTGCCCAGAGGCAGGGAGGGAGACCTGGGGGGGGCAAATAATGTATACACATGTAAGTAAATGTAAAGACGATAAAATAAAAATTAAAAAAAAGATCATATAGACCAATCTCCTAATTTTACAGATGAAAAAACGAAAGCTTGATGAAGTTGAGTGGCTTGTCCAAGGTAGTACAGCTAGGGCTAGAAAGAATCCAGGTCATCTTACATGCATTCCTTTCTAGGCATTTCTCTGTCTCTCCACAGTTGCATTGGTTTCAAATTATGAATGACTCAGCTCACTTCAAAGGGCAGAGAACTAATTTCCTTCTGATTGAAATGAGGCAGTCACAGGGTTTCACACAAGAAAATTGAAAAATGATATATGTGCCTCATTTCTTTGTTCCTTTCCATGTTTGTCTCTGGATCAAGAAGCAAAGGAAGGCAGGAGAGCAGTTGGAAACAAAACAAGTCAATCCAATGGCTGCCATGGAGCAGAGAGTTAAATCTTTCTCAGTGGAGAGATGGACCAAGGCTGTAGCTGCCGGAATCTCTGCTTCTGTTTTGCAACTGTCTGAGTCTCTGTTCAGAGCCAAGAAGATGAGAATGCTAACATCTAAGGAAACCACTTTTCACATACACCAACCTTGGTAGTGAGAGAGGACAACTTGGAGGACACAAGAGACACAAGTCTAGTTGGAGGATGCAACTCTTCCTTAACAAGGAGAAAATGAAGAGTCCGGGTTAAACCAGACATAGTGCATACCTGTAATCCTAACACTAGCAAGTTGAAGGCCAGCCTGGGTTAGTGAGACTCCCCCTCCAAAAAAAAGGTCCTGGTTAAACGGAGCTTTCTTTGATTTATTGTGAAATTTTTCATCTCTGATCATTTACTTAGAATCAAATTCAATTTGTCAACCTAATTGTAAATTGGACTTGTCTGTCTCATTTGCTCATTTTGTAATCATTGTTGTCATTTCCCATTCATTCATTCTTTTAGCATTTATAAGCAGTTATAAGGCATTAATCTAGATCTAGATTCTAGATGCAATATGAAAGCCAGTCCCAGTTTGAAGAGGCTTCAGTATAGTAGGAAAGAAAGATAAACAAACAATATAGTCTGATGGAGGGTATGATAACACAGATTGCAGGTGCTAAGGAATAGCAGAGGCAAAGTAATTACTTATCTGAGATGGATGAGACAGTCTTTCTGGGGAAGTTAAGGTTGAGTTAATCTTAAAGGAAAACTAGGAGCCAGGCAGTAAGTGAAGGAATAAATCAGAGAACAGAATACAATAAGTCAAGGAAGCTGGGATAGCTTGGTGTATTCTGGAGTCCCTTAGAGTATTCAGTAGGGCTGGCCAGTAGAGTTGGAGAGGTATAATAAAAGGAGAATCAGAAGTAAGTAAGCACATGCTTGTAACTGGAGCAGTTAGAAGCTTGAGGCAGGAGGATCATGAGTATAAGGTCAGTCTGGGCTACATAGTGAGACTGTCTCAAAAACAAATGAACAGCAATAAGAAAGAAGTAGATCAGGGTCAAAAATTTTGTATGGTAAAGATGGGTGAAAGTCAGTGAAGGTTATTAAATAACAGACTTTCCCAAATAGTCCTAAACTCCTCTACTGATGGTAGAGGGCAGTGTGCTGTAGTAGAAAAATCAAGTCTTTGGAGTCAGATAGGTCCATCCATGTCCAGTCATTTGTTAACTGTGACCCTTGGGCATGTTCCTTAATCACTTTAATTCTGCTCCTTTGTCTTTTAAAGTGTCTTTTCTGCTTCATGTTTGTGTGAGAGGGTTAATACATGTGAAGTCACTGAGCATAGAACTAGTAGATAGTCAATGTAAGGTACTGTCATACCCTCCTTCCTCTTCTTCTTATCTTCTTCTATTTGCATCCTGGCTTCTTCTCTCCTTCCTTCTCTCCTTAAGATTCAAGGGTTTGCAGAAATTCTGAGTGTTTTGTGTGCTTGACATCCTTGTTTATTATAAGGATGACATTTAGAAAGCAATTTTGTACAAGTTTTTTTCTCATTGTAGTAAATGTACCAGATCACTGCAATGTTCACATTTGGTTGGATCTAGATTGCTACTGACGTATTTAAATGATCCTGTCATAGATATGAAGCACTTTTTCAATTCGCAAATGCAAACTTTAAATGGCAAAAATTGTTGCAGCTTTGGTAGGATTGAATTCTTCCTTACATTTCTATCTCCCCAAACCTATCAAACTGTCAGCAGCCTGTATTTTGGAAAAACTAGATATTATTTCGTTCTATTTTGTTTCTAGTTTTACAATATGCATTTTTTGTATGTGTTATTAAGGTATTTGAATGTTTTTATGTGTTTAAATGAAAAAGTCATTTCCAATATATTGTTTGAGTAACCACTCTCAAGAAAATCAGAATATAAATAGGCATGAAGAGAACAAGATTACATAATACACTAAACTCTAGTGACTGTCAGATTCTCTGTGGCTTTTAGATAGAGTATGAAGTTCACATAGATGACTTTGGAGTTTTTTTCTTCACATTCACCTAATTTACTTGGTTCTTAGACTCAGAGACTCTTGGTGTAGGAAGGAGCTATAACATCTAGTTTCCAACCTCCTGTCTAATGCTTAAATCCCCTCTATAGTAATGCAGCCAATTGATCATGGATACCTGAATTTTACCAGCTTCAGCGATGAGATGGATAGTCTCTAGAGTTTAAGTCTGCACATTCTCTTTGGACTGCTTTTACCATTTAGAGGGTTCTTCCTGATATTAATCTAAAATGTCTTTTCATAACCTGTGGTGCTATATTTATGACTATAACCACACAGAATACATCTAAATACCTTTTTACCTGAAGGCCTCTTGGAACCAATTAAAGTTCAATCAAGTCCCTCTCCATAATAATCTTCTTTACTCTCAGGTCAATATTTTAATTTCAGTCTATGGTTGCTATGAGACATGATTTCATTTCTTTTCCATCCCTGTGAAATGCTTCTGAATATATTTCTGTTTCTTCTCCTTCTCCTTCTCCTCCTCCTTCTTCTTTCTTCTTCCTCCTCCTCCTTCTTTCTCTTCCTCTTCTCCCTCCTCCTTTCCCTCCCCCTCCTTATCTCCACCCCTCCCCCTCTTTATCTCTATCTCTCCTCCTCCTCTTCTTTTTGTTAGTACTGGGGATTGAACTCAGGGTCTTGCACTTGCTAGGCAAGCGCTTTTACCACTTGAGCCGTGTTCTCAACCCTTTTGCCTTTTTTACTCTTGCTGAGGCTGGCCTAGTACTTTGATTTTCCTACCTCTACCTCCCAAGTAGCTGGGATTGCAGGTATCCACCACACACCTGGCTGTCCATGTACTTCCTAAAGGCTAGCAACTAGAATGCTGTGTAGACTCACAGTATGCTACTCCAGGTGAAGAGTAGTCTATACCATCATCACCTCTTACAATTAGTGCTGCCTACAATCAAGTTGCCTTTTTTTCTTCATCCATTCGTCATAAAACCCTAATTTTTTGAGACAGGATCTAACTGTGTAGTCCGGGATGGCTTGAAACTTGCTTTGTAGCCCAGGTTGGTCTCAAATTTGTAATCTTTCTGCCTCAGCCTCCCAAGTGCTGTGATTATAGGTGTGTACCACCACACCTAGCTAAAACCCTAATTTAAATTTCTTACTGGATTCTATCCATTGAGATCTGCTCTTCATGCTCTTTTTAAAATTTTTGTTATGATTCCTAATATACCTTATATCTCTGTCACCATCTGCCATCTCCAAACATATCAGTCAGACTTTTCTTTATTTATTTATGTAATTGACAAAACAGTTGAACTAGAAGGAACCAGGAATTTTTTTCATGGGAAATACTCTGCTACAATATTTTTTAACCTGGGATTCATGAAGTAATAGGAGCTTGACGAATTTTATGCAAAATATGTGCATATATGTATTTTTTCTGGGAAAAACTTCATAGCTTTTATCATATTTTTTGACAGTGCTTGGGATTGAACCCAGGGTTTTGCACATGCTAGGCTCGCACTCTACCACTGAACTACATCCCTACTCCACTTTCATCATATTTTTAAAGTTATATGCAATCAAAAGAACTCAGGGCTTTCTACTCTAGAAGGGCATCAGAATACTCTGGCTATGGTCATTCAATCACTTTTAAAAACCTATTTTAATGGTTTCCAGCCAATGTCTTTCTATCATGAATGAATAGATCTCATAAAATGCCTAGGCAAATACCTATATATTTTTGATTTTCCCTAAGTCTATTGGCCAGAACAAACAGTTGAATGAAATTAGTTACTTACATTCTGAGTACTCATAAAAATTAGTTTTGGACTGTTAGAGTGGCTCAAGCAATAGAGAGCCTGCCCTGAAGTATGAAGCATGAAGCCCTGAGTTCAAACCCTAGTACCACCAAAAAAAATAAATAAAAGTTATTTTAATTATTATTCTAGAATCTTTCTCATGATTCACAGATTTCATTCAACAAATATTCAGCAAATAGTTATTTAGTTGCTGCTGTGTGTTAGGAACTATTCTAAGCACTGAGGTTAAAACAGAGGCAAGATGAAGTCTTTGTTTACATGGAACTTATGTACTAGTGAAGGAGTCAGACAATAAATAAACACACAAGTATAATGATTTCAGATCATAACGAATGCTCTGCAGAAAATAAAATAAGAGATAGAAAGTGGTTGGAGAAGGCCATTGACAGAGTAGATAGGTCAGGGAAGGCTTCTATTAGGGGACATTTTGGTAGATAACTGGTTGACAAGGATTTAGTGTGAAAATATGTAGGCAAATACCTAGACAAAGATGACAGCAATGCAAGGGCCCTGGGGAAAATTCAAAGGAACAGAAAAAAGATCAATGTGACTGGAGCATAGTAACAATGGGAAGAATAAAAAGTAATGGATTTGGGGGGAGGCAGGTAAGGTCACAGCAGCAACAGAAGAGGGGATAAATTTTATTCTAAGTGCAATCATGATTGTAGACAGCAGCAGTTTCATGACCTAATTTATATTATTCAAAGAGTCTATTTTCTGTATGTACAGAATGAATTGTAAGGAGACAAGAGTAGAATGAAGACACTGCCTATATTTAATTATTGAATTCACCTTTTTTCTTTTCTTAAAAAATGCTAAAACAAGGAGCATATCTCTAGCAGTCTTCCTAGATTTTGTCCATTCTCCAGGGTTCCTCAACCATTATTAATATGGGCTTATTGATTGAATACATTCTTGGTTTAATTTCCACATCCCAGGAGACCAAAAGCCATTTAAGCAGTAGAATACTAGTTGTTTGGTTGCATTATTTTTTAAATCTATCTTATCAACCATCTTGGGCTTCAGTTACTTCTTAGCAAAGGTAGTTTTTATCATTTTTAGCCTGAAGATAATTCTCTTTGACAGAGAAGACAGAAACAAAATAGAATGTAAAAGAGTCTACTTTTCTCCTGTCATGAATCCTGCGGGACAGCTACTCTGGCTTACTTAAGTATTCACTGCTACTTGTTTTCTGCTACATCTGTGTAATTTACAATTGTTTAGTTAGAATTGTCTTGTAAGAGTTTCCTTGAATCATATCTTAAATTCCAGTTTGCCATAGTTGCTTTGTCACTTGGGTAAAGTATTTAACTTCTCTGTGTGTGTTTATTCAACTGTAAAGTGGGGACAATAATAGTATTTATCTTGTAGAGTGGTTGTGAAAAGTTCAATGAATTAAACATATAAAATGTTTTGAACCATGACTGGCACATTATAAGTGTTCAATATATGTTAGCTGCTATTATCATTATCATTATTATTATTATTATTATTTTCTTTATCATACTTTGGGCATGAGCTTCAGATTTCTATCTCCTTCATACCAGTTCAGTACTGTCACCTTGCAATGTGTACTCTTGGATTCCAGTGTTAGGACTTTTAAACTGCTTTTTTTTCCATTTGCTTCTTTAAATTTAATTCCTGTGACAAAATTGGGAGTGAAGTTATGTAGACCTGTTTTTGCGTCCAAGCTCTGGCATTTTCCTTTAGCTCTGTAACATGGGAATAGGATTACTTTATAATATTCAGCTTCCTCTTTAGTAGTACAGGAATAACAATATCTCTCATTGTTGGAAAGATTGATAGAGATAACATATGTAAAGCTAGTAAAGAGCCTGTATATATAGTAAATATTAAATAAATTCATATCTGCTTCTTGTTTTCATGCTGCCCCAATCTTGGTGTGTTGTCTATAGAGAAAGGAACTCTTCCTGGAGAACTGAAGAACAATGCTCAGAACAGGATTTCTTTCCTAGTCTGGCCTTTTGGTCAGTGGGGCTGTCTCTGTCCAGCCAGCAACCTGATATCCATTCTTTGACAGTTATTGGCACTTTGCTGTGCTTAGATGGCCACTGGTTGCACTGACATTCAAAATTTCCCATCTTGAGCTGGATTCAATTCATAATTTTATGTCACAATTAATTTGATTTTCAGGGAACAAATAGGTATTCCATGCAAATGTTTTCCACCTATGCCATTCAACATTAATGAATCTAATTCTGTTGGTTTGATCTGTTTTCTTCCTTACTTTAGTTTGCTCTAAATTATCCTTGGTTTCCTCACTAGTAAAATGTAAGTGATTATAATACCTAACTCACAAGATATTGATAAAATTAAATGAGATAATTCATTTAAAGTGCTTAGCACAGTGCCCAAGGCATAGTAAACACTTAGTAAATGATACATACATAGACATGTAAGAATAAACAATTATGGACTTCTGAATCATATGGATTTGTTTTTATAGCCCTTTCCATTAACTATTTGCTTCTTTGTTATATGACTGTCTCCATGCCTCTGTCCTTTGGTGGGTAATTTCCTTCACCAAACTTCTATGAAATAGAAATATTTGTCTTCTTTCTTTTCTGGTAGGAAGGAAGCAGTACTGGGGTTTCAGTTCAGGGCCTTATATTGGCTAAGCAAGTGATCTAGCCCTTGGGCCATGATTGTGGCCTTGATTATCTCCTTTCTACACATTGGAATTCCAACCTTCCCTGATCAGCAAAACTGAGCCTCTATCTCAAGGCACCCTAATTCCCTACTAGTCCTAGATCTGTGCTCCACATCCAGACTGTATTATGCTGAAGCACTGATGATGTATGACGTGGCTATGGCCAATCTCTTCTAGTTTCTTCCCACAGATCAATAAACGCTCTCCTTGGATCCCCATTTGCTGGCTCAAGAGTCCTGTTCTAAATAAATCATTTACCTTGGCTATGATGTTTCTCTCTTTTTGGCTTCAAGTATGGCTTCTTGGAACTTCCTGCCTCTATGTCTCACAGAAAAGATTTATTCTGCTAGCTATCAGGCCAGTTTTGGAGCCAAGTTTGATGTATCCACACCCTGCACCAGTGTTTATTCTTTGCCCTCCCCTCGAGCCCAAGCTGCTACGATCTTATCAAGCCTTAGGCCTAAACCCACAGGAATGAGAAAAGGATGGTTTCACTTAGCCTTCATGAATCCCTTTTGCCAAAGCCCTTTCTTTCTTTCTTTTTTGTTTTTGCAGTACTGGGGTTTGAACTCAGGGCCTTCACCTTGACCCACTCTACCAGTCCTTTTTCATGATGGGTGTTTTAGAAATAGGGTCTCGTGAACTATTTGCTTGGGTCTGGCTTTGAACCGCGATCCTCCTGATCTCTGCCTCCTGAGTAGCTAGGATTACAGATGTGAGTCACCGGTGCCTGGCAAGGCCCTTTCTTAAGTCTTTTAAATTGAACTATGCATTTTTCTACATATTTACTCTATTGTGCTATTTAGAAAAAGCATAATGTGGAGCTCTTTAACTATTCCCTAATGTAGAAAAACGTTTGTTCCAAAATTAATTATAATTTTGCAATGCAATTTTCTCTTCAAAATTCTTCAATACAGAAATTGATATGAGCTGAGTGTGATGGTATATGCCTGTAATCCCAGAACTCAGAGGCTGAGGTAAGCAGATCAAGAGTTCAAGGCTGGTTTTGGCTACATGGAAAACCCTGTCTCGAAAAAACATTTTAAAAAGAAAGAAAGAAGTTGCTATCTTCAATCTAGAGCCACGTCTTTTAAAGTTGCATTTTTCTGGGGTAGAGTCTTAAAAATAAAAACAAATTTGGTATGTGCACGGCCAGGTGCCAGTGGCTCATGCCTATAATCCTACCTACTCAGGAGACAGAAATCAGGAGGGTTGGGGTTTGAAGCCAGCCAGTGCAAATAGTTCAGGAGACTGCATCTTGAAAATACCAAACACAAAACAGGGGTGGCAGAGTGGCTCAAGTGGTAGCATGCCTGTGTGAGCAAGTGTGAGCAAGTATGAGCAAGTGTGAGGTCCTGAGTTCAAACTCCAGTACCACCAAAAAAAATTAGCATGTGGGTTCAATCTCCAGCATGTGGGTTCAATCCCCAGCACCAACCTCCATCCCACAAAATCCACAAAACCTATGGCTATGGTAATGATTAGTTGTATGCCTTTTTATTCTTATAATTGTCCCCTTAAATAGCAGATTTTAGTACTCTCTCTTGTAATTAAAATTATATTCTTTATGTTGAAAATGAGCTTATCTGATGCAAAAGATAGTATCAGATGTTCACAATCCAGAAGTCTTACTTTAGGTATACAGTATTTCAAAATAGAAGCTAGTGTCAGTTTTAAGGAGATAAACAAGAGAGAGCCATACTGAAGAAAGAGTAAGGCCACTTTTCAGTCTTTGGATATAATGGAATTGAAATAACTTCCAACTATGGAGTCATGCTATGGCAACTAACAGAGTAGAATTTATATAGTTGAAAGAAGAGAACAAACTTTAATGTCTGATCTTTTAAATTGATCTAGATTTTCTAGAGATATATATGAGAGAATCAGGATAGTGAGGTTCCCAGCTTTTCCATGTGTTTTATTTATGGTTTGAAGTTTATTTTGGTACTGAAAAGAGCTTCAATTGAATGAATGTTATTTTTTTTAAAACTCAAAATCTTAACAGAGATAAATTGACTTAGTTTTGTGAAACCTTACACTTGTGAGAGTTGGTAATTTATTGTGAACTGTTGGAACAAAGGTAATTAAGGTATAAAATTTAATGATCAATCACCTTACAAGTGATTAAATGCCTTTAATGTGCCCAGAACTGTGTTTGCAGTCATGCTATGTATAAATGTAATTTATTGGGGAGACAAGATTGGAGGGAGATGCCATTTTATATCTCCTGTCGTACATTCTTGAATATGTGTTGTCGAGGTTTCTGCTCTAAATTGAACCGAAAGCAGGCAAATTCAAGCAAGTTTGAAAGTAAGCTAGAAGTTAGCTTATTGTGAAATACCATGAGGTTTAGATCTATGACTTAGAAACTGCCAGGAAAGCCAGCGATGGAAAAATAATCAAACCAGGGCTCAAACATTCTCCTACTTATGCCCGTACCACACTATTAGTTTTTGCTATTACAGTCTTAATCAGGAAAGGAAAGGGGGCTAGAAAGGATGATGAGGATCAAGACAGAGACACATTTTGCTTTCTTTCTGAGAATTGCCCTACCTTTCCATATATCTGAGTGATCTGCACATTGAAGACCGTGTTATAGTCCTAGAGCATTCTGGTCACAGAGCACTCCCCTTCCTCTGAACTTTTCAGGGCTTGGGCACTACTCATTTTGAAACAGTTAACTATCCTCAACTCCTACTTGCATTGCGTTGTTTCCTTCACAATGTCTTGCACATGGTAGGCACGGAAATTTCTTTTTTGAAAGATGGTGGAATGGCTTATTTTGTGGTTGTAGGAGAGAAAGAATCAAGCTAAGAAAACTACCCTCATGGCTCCATTCACACACACCCATCCATGAGAAAAGCCCTATTGTATATATTGTGTTTTAGTTTTTTAAAGTTGTATATAGCTCATTGTAAACAATACAAATAGTTCTGAATATACAAAGAAGCAAGTATAAATGACTTAACATGCAGATATTTGTGAGGACCATTATCTCCCCATCTGCAAATTGGGGACAATAGTAATGCTTATACTATATGGCTGGGGTGGGGAAAATAAGATGGTTGTGGGCATATATAAAGTACCAAATAAATGTTAGTTATAATCCTCCTCATCACTCTCATCATCATCAATATCAACAACTAATGGAAGATGAGAAAAGAAATAAAATTTAGAATCAGATGTTTTAGCAGTAGAAAAAGTGAAGTGGTGCTTATTCCTGTGAGATTTAAAGGACAGGAGAAAGAATAACTATAGAAATAAAAATGATGTGTTAAGGGCATATCAGGGAGAACATTTTAGGTGAATTGCACTTTAAGAAAATAGATCATTTTCTGAGAGCAAGAATGTAGGGGTAGTAGAGGGAATTGGGGTTTGGATGAGATGAGAAAGTCTAATCACCAAGGTACCATCCAGCAATAAATTCTATAAATCTGTGCTTTGTTGCTGTGGGAAATGAAACAAAAAAGTACATTTTCCCTTTTCCCAGCTTTTTCAACCATCTAGAGCTCTGAAGCTAAATTAAGAGAGTCTTGAGTGAAAATTTAAACTTCTAAAAGAAAGAGAATGGTGTGTGGGGCCAACAGTGCAGATAAATAAGTGAATGCCTGAGCTATGACTTCTACCAGAATGGCTTTTTGTGGCAGCAATTAGAAAAAACAAAACAGGTTGTTTCAGACAAACAGAAGCTGACTGATAATGGGGCCTCTTAAAGAAACAGAAGCTACTGATAAAAATTGAAATCCTGCAAATACTTCAAGGATAAGGAGCTGCCAGCACAAATCAGACTGGTGGACTGCTACCGGACCTCAAAGAACATATTGTTAGGCAAAAGAATTGCATATTGATAGTTTGCAAGGGTTAATAGTGAGAAAAAATGGACTTTCTCATATTTTTATTTGTCCTGCTGAATAGAAACAAATACAAAGCAAACTAGCAGCTGTCAAAAACCAAATTATGAGAGGTTAATAAACTGGACATTGATTCTCATGTTTGACGTTGGAGCTGGGTAAACAGGGAGCTATGAAAGAGCTTTTATTGGTTTTTAATTGCAAAGACCAGATATATCATATATAAAACATATATGTTTTATTTCTGTTTCTTAAAATGACTTGTCATACTTAACAGGTGAACTAAAATTGTGTTAGGAGCAGAGACTTGATAATTTCTAATAAATGTGTAGTTAATTTAGCATTTCTGTTGCATGAGATAATAAGCTTTCATTATGCTGGTGGTTTCACAGGCTTACTGAAAGTAGAAAGAACATGGTTCAGCTAGAAGTTTTTGTATGTATGGGCATTCTCTTACTGATACTTGTTTGCAATCCTTTGTTGCTCATGCCATGTAAGTGCAGATTGAGATCTAGTCTTGCAAACGGAATAAAATTAATTACCTTTTTTGGCAGACCTATGTAGAGGATTAAGAAGAATTAAGGTTGCTTTT
Source organism: Castor canadensis (assembly GCF_047511655.1). NCBI lineage: Eukaryota > Metazoa > Chordata > Mammalia > Rodentia > Castoridae > Castor > Castor canadensis. The sequence goes on along the minus strand of NC_133405.1, from coordinate 41,874,956 downwards.
TACTTTTGAAACATTTAACATTTAGAGTCAAAGGTATTTGCTACTCTGAGTTTAGCACTGATATTGTGAAAATAAATGCAATTTGGATTTATATTTCTTAATATTCATTCTTATTTCACAAACAGATGATTAAGGAATTATGCACCATAAAGGAGTCTACATGAATTATATTATGGGTGTACTGTCTTTGCATACACATTCGAGTATAGTCTGAATTTGGTGGACCTTTTGTAGATACTTAAGATCCCAACTATAACAATTGGCATTTTGGTTAACTGGGTTTGCCACTATTGTTTTGAGCATTATTAACTCATTTAAGCAGTGAAGCCTCTTGTCATTTGGGTACCACTACAAGCACAAACTTCTCCAATTCCGTTCATGTTTATGCAGTTGTATTCGTGGAGCTAGAGATTGATTATGCTAAGAAATAATAATAATAGAGTATTGTTTTTTCCATAATAGATTGTGCAGTACTGTCCTATACTCTGATGTAGATTCATGAGTCTTTTACTTTCTAGACTGTATCATGTTTGTTTTTGCTTTAGAGCTTTCACATATACTGTTCCTTCTGCTTGGACTGTTTTGTCCGAAACTTCTTTCTGCCTGCCTAAATTCCTAATTATCTTTTAGACCCTAGTTTAAATGTCACCATTTTAAGAAGTGTATGTATATATACTCTGAACTTATGTTCAGAGTATGCATTCTGAACTTATGTTCTGTAGTATTTAATACTGTCAGCCCTCCATATCTACAAGTTCTATATCCACTAATTCAAGCAACCATGGATGGAAAATGCAGTTAAGCCTGTGGTGGTTCCATTTGTACCATACATGTTAGATGCTTTTTTTTCTAACAAACAATGCAGAATAACAACTGTTTACATTTTGTTAGGTTTATAAGTCACATGGAGATGACTTAAAATATACAGAAGGTTATATGCAAATACTATGTTGTTTTACATTAGGGACTTGAGCATGCATGGATTTTGGTATCCATGGGGTCTTAGAACCAATCCTGTGTGGATACTGAGGGAGTATTGTATAAATGTAGTTAATTATTTTTTGGTCATTAATTTTTTTGTGGTACTAGAGATATAATCCAGGGTTTTGCACATATTAGGCAAGTGCTCTACCACAGAACTATATCCCTAGCCCTATTTTTTCAGTACTGAGGATGGAGCTCAGGGCTTGCCTCATGCATGCTAGGCAAGTAGGTATTAATTTGATGCCAGTCTTTCCTGGCTTGGGGTACTCATCATTTGCCTCTCCTTCCTGGGTTCTAACCTTTCTACTCAAGCAAAGAATGGAGAGCAGTGGCCAATAACTAAAGTACAGGGGAAATTGTTGGAGGACGCAAATGATGCCTGAGGACCAAATGGAGCTTTCTTTTCCAGGAGATGGCCCAACTTCTCATCTAGCCAATTCAGCCACTTGGATAAGGAGCTTGAAAAGAGAGAGCAGTCTTCTGATACAGTGGGGCTCAGCAATGGCACTGGTCTTATTTGTGAGTAAGGCAGAAAGTAGAAGTGACAAATCAGAGCCTCTGTCTTGCTTTTGGAGGCAAAGTAACTTCATCTGCTAGGGTAGCTGGGCTTGGTGAATGGCTGAATCCCACCAATGACATGGGTAGAATAGAAAGTTCTAGTCTAGAGAGGTTAGTGAAAATGGGAACAAAGGGTGAAGTGAGGGAGGGAAGAAATAGTTCTGAACCTTCATCAGACCATTAGGCCAGGAAACTCAATTGCCTTATTCACCTATTGCATTCCTGTGCAAATATCAAAGAACAGTTCAGAAATTTTAAAGAATTAAAACATGCTCATAGCACATTACCTGGAATATTATAAACATTCAATATATATTTATTGAATTATGAATCACTTTTTACTTGAATTTTGAATCATGGGTAAATGGCCTACCAAACTTTGAAAAAGATAGTGTTATTTGGTGGAAATGTGAGGCAGGAAGTCTGGTTTTAACTATGGTTGTTCAACTTGAAGTTTGAACTTGATCAAGATAGTTTGAATCCTTGGGCTTATTTTCTCATCTGAAATAGAAGGTAGTTGAATGAGCTTGATTGTAACTGATTTTATTTAGTTCTCAAGTCTGATTCTAAAATATAAAGCTCAAATGTGTTTTGACTTTAATGAAGTGGAAAAAAACCTTTGCACAAAACTAAACTAAACTAAACTCTTTTCCCAAAGAATTATATAAGTAAAAAGTTTCTAAAACCCATTACAATAGGCAGGTTTTGAAAAATAAAGTCTAATTAGAAATGTAAGAAGCTAGAGGTGATTCTAAAAAGAACACAAAAAATGCAAAAACAATTTCTTTTATAAGTGTAATTAGAAAAAAAGTGCAATTAGAAAGTATTTTAAAAAGTAATTAGCAGAACAATTTGAATCTCAAGTTTTTGCCTCTGGACAACGTAGTATCCAAGGATAAATATCTGTCAATTATTTTCTACCTTCAGTCACAACTGCAGAGGTTAAAAGTAGTAAGCTCTCAAAGTGATTAGAGGATTATAGTAAAGGCTATTGGTGGTAAGGATTTCCTTAGTTTCCTGAGTTTGCAGATAATGTACATGCCTCATTATCAATTACTGAATAATGGTCCTTAATTAATATATGACACTTTTTGCTTTTGTATGAATACCTCACATACAATTATACAGAGTGTGTAGCTGTTCCTCGACTTCTCCTTAGTTGCCAACTGTAAGTTTCTGGCTTAAAATTGTCAAGGCCTCTACTAACTGAGATGTTACTTTTAAGGCAGGACTTTCCTGAAGTTCTGATTTATGGTTATTTGCAGAAGTTATTTTGTCTTTATATTTTCATTATTGAATATTGTTCAGTGTGACCTCAAACTGATGCATTTAACGCATAGTGATATGAACATAGGAGGTAGAAAAATGAATTTAAAAAATCCTTGCCTTTAAAGCGTTTATAGTCAATGGAAAAGAGTGTCATACAAAACATTGCCCTAGAAATAAAAACATTCTGGCCTTGAGGTTGACACTGCAAAAGTAAAAAGTATTATGGGAGTAAGAGTACATAGGCAAGAATGGGTAATTCGGGGGTGAATTCGATTTTGATGTATTGTTAGAATTTGTGTAAGTGTCACAATGTACCCCAACTACAACAATAGTAAAAAATGAATTAAAAAATAATTTAAATGCTGAAAATAAAAAAAAATGTAAAATTCTTTCCCAAAAATTCACATGAGCCTCATGAAGTAAATGCCATTTGAGTGGGTATTAAAAGCTACCTGGGGAGTGGGTACGTTCATAACTGAAAGAGCAACACATATAGAGGAGAGGACTAAGTAAAGGGCAGACATTGCTGGGGAAGCATAAGAAAAGTAATTTCTTTGGTAGGAAATATTTATAAAAATGTTGGAAGGTTGAAATTCTGGCATATAAAAAGCTTTTGGAATTCAATGAGAAAAATGAACAAACAAACAAAAATTAATATAAAATATTTATGGGATACTTACTATGCTTGTGCCATAGTAACAACAATGTTCACAGCAACATATTCCCTGCCTTCATGGAACTTCAAAGTCTAATGGGAGATGTAGATAAGTAAAAAGAGTAATTATAATTTAGTGTAATAAAGCTAAATCATATAGGAGAGGTACCTAATCCATATTCAAAAAACCCAGGAAAGCTTCCTAAAGGAAGTAACTTCTAAATTCTAAAGATAAAAATGGGATGGACAGTAACTAGACACAGAGGAAGACTAGACGGTAAAGGGTTAGATGAGTAGAATTCTAGATATAGTGAACAAATGTACATGGTGGCCTTGAATTAAGAGAACACAGTGTGTGTATTTGGGGAAATTAAGAAATTTTAGCATGGCTAAAGCACAGGTTCCAAGGAGAGAGGTTAGATCATGTAAGCCTTCCAAATCATGGTAAGAAGTTTAGGTTTCCTTCCTTCCTTCCTTCCTTCCTTCCTTCCTTCCTTCCTTCCTTCTTTCCTTCTCTCTCTCTCTCTCTCCCTCCCTTCTTTCTTGGTGTTGAACTCAGGGCCTCACACTAGCTAGGCTAAGCAAGTACTCTACCAATTAAACCACGCTTTCAGCTCTTTTTTGTTGTTTTTCAGATCAGGTCTTATGCTATTGCCTAGGCTAGCATCTGGCCACAATCCTGGAATCCCTGCTTTACAAGTAGCTGGGATTATAGGCCTAGATTTTCTTAAGAAGCCCTGAAATACTCTATGCAAGGAAGTAATACTATGATAATATGATAATATTTGAAATTTAGCTAGTATGACTGACTGCAATGTGGTCAATGGACTGGAGTAGCAAGAGACAAAGCCAAAGAAAATTTAAAAGGACTTTGCCATGACTTAGAAAAACAGGTGATGATGGACTGAATAAGGGTAACATCAGTGGGAATAGAGAACAGCTGAATTTGACATTTATTTAGAAAGTACAATAGCTGGGTGCCAGTGGTTCATGTCTGTAATCCTAGCTACTCAGGAGGCAGAGATCAGGAGGATGGTGGCTCAAAGCCAGCCCGGGAAAATAGTGAGACTCTATCTCAAAAAACCCTTCACAAGAGAGGGGATGGGGGCAGGGGGGAGAAATGACCCAAGCCTTGTATGCACATATGAATAATAAAAAAAAAAACCCTTCACAAAATAGGGCTGATGGAGTGGTTCAAGGTGAAGGCCCTGAGTTCAAGCCCTAGTACCAAAAAAAGAAAAAAATAGGCTTTGAAATGTAAAATAATGAATAATGTCTGGACATGTTAAGAGTAGGTGTCCAAAAGAATGAACATGGAAATTTCTGGAAAACATTTGGTCATATGGATCTATAATTCAAGAGAAAGGATGAGTGAAGATAAAAATTTAGGAATCATCAGCAGATAAATGACAATTTTTTGTCTGAATCATGAGGTCACGCAAACATGGTAAATACTGTGAAAAAAGAGAAAAGAAGAGAAAAGAAGGGAAGAAAAGAAGAGAGAAGGAAAGAGTTTAGGACAGAACTATGATTTTACTATTTAAGGGACATACAGAAATAGAAAAATCTTTCAAAGATGAGAAGGATGACCAGAGAGGTAGGTGAGAGGAAAGCCACAGTAATGTTATATTATGGGTATTTAGGATAGATGGTGTTCAAAAAAGAGGAAATGGTTAATTGTTGAAAGTTTGAATGAGAGAGTACTGAAAAGCAGCCATTGGATTTAGTTACAAGAATGCTGATGGCAATGTTGTGGACAGGAATTTGAGTAGAGTGTTAGAGGAGTTATATGGGGTGTGTAGCAATAGGTGAGAAGTGAAATGATAACGGTAATCACACAAAAGTACATAAACATGCAAGTTACAAAATAAGGAATTCAAAGGGTCAGTATGCATATAAGAATTCCACCTCATTAATTAAAAAAATACAAAATAAGATCATTAGTTTTAAACCAGTCAAATTGGCAAAGGTAGGCAATTAATACATTGTCAGTCACACACTGTTGGTTGAAGTATTACTTGAAATAACCTTTCCAGCAGTTTGGCAGTATATAAAGTGTTAAAATGTGCATAGCCTTTAATATTACAATGTTGCTACCTCCTTGGCAGAAGAGAGGAAAATATGTTCCTTTTTATGTCTTTTTGTTCTGTGTTCTCATTATCACTCCACATGAGGTATTTGGAGGTGAGAATTCCATGAAGATCTCCAAAGGGGAAGTTTTCTTTCTTTCTTTTGATTCTGCATTGTTGTTATTATTTTTAACAGAGGAGCAAAGGGTTCACTTTGGGACTGCTGGGATGTCAAACCAGATTATCAGGAGTACTGTCTGCTGGAAGATTTGCTACCATAAGCTTAGAAAAGGTCTGACAAGAATATGGGACCTTTGAATAAAGAGGGGGAGAAGATGTCTGCCTTTTTTTCTCCACTGAAAACAAACAAACAAGCAAATCAAAGAAAAACAAAACAAAACTCTTGGGAAAGTAGAGAATTCTCTTTTTTTTAAAAATTATTTATTTATTCACATGTGCATACTTTGTTTGGGTCATTTCTCCCCCCCTGCCCCCCTCCCCTACCTTCTCCCCTCTTCCCCCACTCAGTTCCAGGCAGGTCTTTTTTTGCCTTTATCACTAATTTTGTTGAAGAAAAGACACAAGCCTAATAAGAAAGACAAAGCATTTTTGCTAGTTCTGTTGAGGATATCTATACAGAGAGATTCCTAGCATTGCTTTCGTGTACATGTGTTATGACCCATGTTAATTCATCTCTAACTGATTTTGCACTGGTTAGTGATCCCCTTCTCATGTTAAACTCTGTCGCTTTAAGGTTTATGTATTAGTTCCTCTGGAGTGGGGGCATCAAACACTTTCATGTTTTGGGTTTTATACCTGTTCCTATATCTTCCGTATGTGCTCTCCCCTTGTCATGTGATCCAAGTCCAACCACATTGCTGCATTTGCCCTAGACCTAAAGTCTGAATATGAGGGAGAACATACGATTTTTGGTCTTCTGAGCCTGGCTGACCTCGCTCAGAATGATGTTCTACAGCTCCATTCATTTACCTGCAAATGATAAGATTTCATTCTTTTTCACGGCTGAGTAAAATTCCATTGTGTACATGCACCACATTTTCTTGATCCATTCATCAATAGCGGGGCATCTTGGTTGTTTCCTAACTTGGCTATTGTGAATAGAGCTGCAATAAACATGGGTGTGCAGGTGCCTCTGGAGTAACCTGTATCGCATTCCTTTGGGTATATCCCCAGGAGTGGGATTGCTGGATCATATGGTGGGTCTATGTTTAGTTTTTAAGTAGTCTCCAAGTTTTTTTACAGAGTGGTTGCACCAGCTTGCATTCCCACCAGCAGTGTACGAGAGTTCCTTTTTCCCTACATCCTCGCTAACACATGCTGTTGGTGGTGTTTTTGATGATGGCTAGTCTAACAGGGGTGAGATGGAATCTTAGTGTGGTTTTGATTTGCATTTCCTTTATGGCTAGAGGTGGTGAGTATTTTTTCATGTGCTTTTTTGCCATCTGAATTTCTTCTTTTGAGAAGTTCTGTTTAGTTCAGTCGCCCATTTTTTAATTGGTTCATTGATTTTAGGAGAGTTTAGTTTCTTAAGTTCCCTGTATATTCTGTTTATCAGTCCCTTGTCTGATGTATAGATGGCAAATATTTTCTCTCACTCTGTGGGCAGTCTCTTCAGTTTAGAAACCACTTCTTTTGTTGTACAGAAGCTTTTTAATTTTATGAAGTCCCATTTGTCCATCCTTTCTCTTAGTTGCTGGGCTGCTGGGGTTGTATTGAGGAAGTCCTTGCCTATACCTATTAGTTCCAGAGTGTTTCCTGCTCCATCCTGTAGTAACTTCAGAGTTACAGGTCTGATATTTAGGTCCTTGATCCATTTTGAGTTGATACTAGTACAGGGTGATAGACATGGATCTAGTTTCAGTTTCTGGCAGACGGGTAACCACTTTTCCCAGCAACATTTGTTGAAGAGGCTGTCTTTTCTCTATTGTATGTGTTTGGCACCTTTGTCAAAAATGAGGTGAGTATAATTGTGTGGATTCATATCCCAGTCCTCTATTCTGTTCCACTGGTCTTCATGTCTGTTTTTGTGCCAGTACCATGTTGTTTTTATTGCTATTGCTTTGTAATATAGTTTGAAGTCAGGTATTGTGATACCTCCAGCATTGCTCTTTTTGCTGAGTATTGCCTGGCTATTCACGGTCTCTTGTGTTTCCAAATGAACTTTAGGGTAGATTTTTCAATCTCTGTGATGAAAGTCATTGGGATTTTGATGGGAATTTCATTAAACATGTAGATTGCTTTTGGTAGTATAGCCATTTTTACTATGTTGATTCTACTGATCCATGAGCACGGGAGATCTTTCCATCTTCTGTAGTCTTCCTCTATCTCTTTCTTCAAGGGTTTGTAGTTCTCCTTGTAGAGGTCATTCACATCCTTTGTTAAATTTACTCCTAAGTATTTGATTTTTTGGGTGGCTATTGTGAATGGAATTGTTTCCATATATTCCTTCTCAGTTTGTTCATTGCTGGTATATAGAAAAGCTAATGATTTTTGTAAGTTGATTTTATATCCTGCCACCTTAATGTAGCTGCTTATGGTGTCTAAGAGTTTTTGGGTAGAGTTTTTTGGGTCTTTAAGGTATAGGATTATATCATCTGCAAATGACAGTTTCTTTACCTATTTGAATTCCTTTTATTTCTTCTTCTTGCCTAATTGCTCTGGCTAGGAATTTCAGTACTATGTTGAATAGGAGTGGGGATAGTGGGCACCCTTGTCTTGTTCCTGATTTTAGGGGAAATGGTTTCAGTTTTTCATCATTAAGTATGATGTTGGTTGTAGGTTTGTCATATATAGCCTTTACAATGTTGAGGTACATTCCTTCTATTCCTAGTTTTCTTACAGCTTTTATCATGAAGTGGTGTTGGATCTTGTTGTAAGGCTTTTTCTGCATCTATTGAGATGATCAAGTGGTTTTTGTCTTTGCTTCTATTAATGTGGTGTATTACACTTATAGATTTGCCTATGTTGAACCATCCCTGCAGCTCTGGGATGAAGCCGACTTGGTCATGGTGTATGATCTTTCTGATGTGTTGTTAGATTCGGTTTGCCATTATTTTATTAAGGATTTTTGCATTGATATTCATTAAGGAAATTAGCCTATAATTCTCCTTTTTGGAAGTGTCTTTGTCTGGTTTTGAGATGAGAGTTATATTGGCTTCATAAATGAGTTAGGCAGTGTTCCTTTCTTTTCTATTTCGTGGAACAGTTTAAGGAGAGTTGGTATCAGTTCTTCTTTTAAATGTCTGATAGAATTCAGCAGTGAATCCATCAGGTCCTGGACTTTTCTTTTTCAGGAAACTGTTGCTGCTTTAATTTCTTTTTGTGTTATAGATCTGTTCAGGTTATTATTATCTTCTTAGTTTAGTTTTGGGTGGTTGTAAGTTTCTAGAAATCTGTACATTTCTTCAAGATTTTCAAATTTGTTAGAGTATAGGCTCTTGAGGTAGTCTCTGATGATTTCCTAGATTTCCATGGTGTTTGTTGTTATCTCCCCTTTTGCATTTCTGATTTTACTGATTTGAGTTTTTTCTCTCCTCATGTTAGTCATGTTTGCCAGGGGTCTGTCAATCTTATTTATTTTTTCAAAGAACCAGCTTTTTGTTTCATTGATTTTTTTTGTAAGGGTTTTTCTGTTTCTATTTCATTGATTTCTGCCCTTATTTTAATTATTTCTTTCCTTATGCTTGTTTTGGGATTTGCTTATTCTTGTTTCTCTAGGAGTTTGAGCTGTAGTATTAGGTCATTGATTTCAGATCTTTCTGTGCTTTTAATATATGCACTCATGGCTATCAACTTTCCTCTTGGACTGCCTTTGCTGTGTTCCGTAGGTTCTGGTAGGTTGTGTTTTCATTTTCATTAACATCCAAAAACCTTTTAATTTCCTCTTTTATTTCATCAATGTCCCATTTGTCTTTGAGCAATGTGTTGTTCAGCTTCCAATTGTTTGCATGTTTTTTACTGCTGTTTTTGTTGTTGAGTTCTAGTTTTAATGCATTATGATCAGATAGAATGCATTGGATTATTTCTATTTTCTATTTGCTGAGACTTGCTTTGTGCCCAAAGATATGATCAATTTTGGAGAAGGTTCCATGGGCTGCTGAGAAGAATGTGTATTGTGCAGAAGTTGGATGAAACATTTTGTAGACATAGCTAGGTCCATTTGATCTATGGTGTGATTTAGTTCTTGGGTTTCTTTATTGATTTTTTTGTTTGGAAAACTTATCTATTGGTGATAAGGGAGTATTAAGGTCTCCCACTATTACTGTGTTGGAGTTATATATGTTTTTAGGTCCTTTAGAGGATGTTTGGTGAAATTGGGTGTGTTGATATTGGGTACATATAGGTTGATAATTGTTGTTTCCTTTTGATGTATTTCCCCTTTTGTTAGTATGGAGTGTCCTTCTTTATCTCGTTTGATCAATGTAGGTTTGAAGTCTTCTTTGTCCGAGATAAGTATTGCTACCCTTGCCTGTTTTTGGGGACCATTGTCTTGGTATATCTTCTTCTAGTCTTTCACTGTCAGCCAGTGCTTATTTCGGTCAGTGAGGTGGGTCTCCTGTAGGCAGCAGATTGTTGGATCTTCCTTTTTAATCCAGTTTTCCAATCAGTGTCTTTTGATGGGTGAATTTAGTCCATTAGCATTCAGTGTTAGTATTGATAAATACGTGGTGATCCCTGTCATGTAGTTGTATTTGTTGATTAAGGGGTTGATTGTGTGTAGCTGAATCAGTGTTACTCTTTACTTTCTTGCTTTTTCTTTTCCTGTGGCTTGGTATTGCTTGCTCTTTCATGGTTTTGTTTACTTTAGTTTTCTGTTTGCAGAATTCCTTGGAGAATCTTTTGTAGTGGTGGCTTGGTGGTCATATATTGTTTTAGTTTCTGCTTATCATGGAAGATATTGTTCCATCTATTTTGAATGATAGTTTTTCTGGGTAATGTATCCTAGGATTGAAATTATTTTCATTCAGTGCTTGGAAGACCTCATTCCAGGCTCTTCTTGCTTTTAATGTTTCTGTTGAGAAGTTTGCTGTAATTTTGATGGGTTTATCTTTGTATGTTATTTGTTTTTTCTCTCTTACAGCCTTCAATATTCTTTCTTTGGTCTCTGTGCTTGTTGTTTTAATGATAATATGCCATAGGGTAGTTCTATTTTAGTCAGATCTGTTTGGTGGTCTGGAGGTTTTCTGTACCTGAATGGGCATAGTTTTCTCTAGATTTGGGAAATTTTCTGTTATTATTTTGTTGAATATATTATGCATTCCTTTTGCTTGCACCTCTTCTCCTTCTTCAATGCCCATGATTCTCAGGTTTGGTCTTTTGATGGAGTCAGTGAGTTCTTGAATTTTCTTTTCACTGGTCTTGAGTTGTTTAACTAATAGTTCTTCAGTTTTTCCTTTAGTTGACATTTCATCTTCAAATTCTGAGATTCTGTCTTCTGTTTGTTCTATATTGCTGGAATGACCTTCCATTTTGTTTTGTATTTCTGCTTCATTCTTTTTTCTGAGGTTTTCCACATTGTAGGTTACTTTCTCTTTAATGTTGTCAATTTTTGTCCTTAATTCATTTATCTCTCTGTTTATGGTGGTCTCAGTTTCAGTTTGGTGTTTATTTAGGGCTTCTATGATTTCATTTATTTGTTTCTGGGTTTTCTCATATTCTTTGTTTTTGTTGTCTTGGAATTTCTTGAGTGCCTCCTGTATGTTTTGGTTGACCATGTCTAGTAACAGCTCTATGAAATTCTCATTAATTACTTGTAAGATTTCTTCTTTCAGAATGTTCTTGTGGGCTTCATTGGGTTCCTTGGTATAGTTTATCTTTGTTTTGTTGGAGTCTGGATCTGGGTATCTGTTTTTTTCATTTCACTCTATATCCTGTACAACTTTATTTTTGGGGGAAGAATGGTTTCCATCCCTTTTTCTTCTTCCCATATTTCCACTAGGTACCATTTCTGTCCCTGGACTATGTGTAATTTAGTATGAGCTAGGTTGCAATATTAATAATTAGGCTAATGAAACCAAAACAAAGCAACAGATAAACTCCATTTGGGCCAGGATTTATATATGCTTTATTGCTTTGTTGGTGCCACTAAGAAGAGTACCTGGCACATAGTAGATGTTCAATAAATAATAGCTGACAGTAGAATGGAAACCAAATGGGAAATTTGAGCCCAATACTGCATGAAATTGTAATCTGGGCCCTTAATTACTCTCTGTTACTGGTATGGTCTGGGAAACCAAAGGTCACATTTGATAAAAATGATAGCCTCCAAAACAAAATGAAGTGTGAGTTGCTAGCAGAGGTGACTCTATCATTATTATTGTTAATTTAAATTTACTTAACAATATACCAGAACCTCAAGCCATTTGATAGCATTTGTTCTCTTTTCTTCTTTTGGAATGCATAAATTGCTAATTTGGTTCTCAGAGGCTTTTAGAGCTAACTACCTGCATGATATATCTTCTTCCTGAAGGGACCTCAAACTCACTGTGCTCAAAAATAAAATAATAATTTACCTCTCCGTGTAATGCTTTCTACCAATAGTGCTACCATCTATTCCAATAGGGAAGCCTAAATCACTTCTTGTACTTCTTTCTCTTTCCTTGCTTATCCAATCCATTGTTACACCTCTCATTTTCTCCTTCTAAATATCATTTAATTTTCTGCACCCACCTCCCCCAACCCCCGGAGATTGCACTAGACCATTAGTCTAGTGCAATCTAGTATTTCTCATCTAGATTCCTTCAAAACCTTTTAAGTCATCTGCCTGCATCTGCCTTTAACCCCATTTCAGTTCATTTCCCATAGTGCTGCTATTTCAAAATACAGATATGAACATGTAATTTTCCTTGCTACTGATCTTGGGGAAATTTCAAGTCTTAACAAGACCTAAGCTTTGAATGTTCTGACTCACACTCACTCCCTCACGTCTCATCTCTGCTTTTCCTTAGCTCTTTGCACTTCAGCTGCACTAGTCTTTCTTTAATCCCTATTCTCTGTAAGATCTTTCCTGCCATAGGAATTTGCATATACTCTCTTCTCAACCCAGAATGCATTTAGTTACCCCATTTTCTCCATTAACTCTCACTCATCATTCAGATCTTAGCTTAGTTTTCTTTAAGAAAGGTTTTTATGCTGGCAGAGTAGCTCAAGTGGTAGAGCACATACCTAAGTAACTTAAGGCCCTGAATTAAAATACCAGTCTTGAAAAAAAAGAGGTATTTTATGAGCCAGGTGTGGTGATGCATGCTTTTAACCACACCATTGAGGAAGCTGAGGAAAGAGGATTCTGAGTTTCAGGCTAGCCTGGGCTACATAGCGAGACCCTGTCTCAAAAAATTCCCAAAAGACTTGCATTTATGACTTCTTCAACTTTGCCAGATTTCCATGTCTTACATTCTCATATTCTACTATGCATCTCTTTATTATGCATATCATATTTTTTAAAATAATATGTCTTTGTTTTGGGAGAGCAGCCCTGTGGTTTCAACTCAGGGCTTTGTGCTTGCTAAGCAGGTGCTCCACCGCTTGTTCAGCCCCTTAATAATGCATCTTTAATATGTGTGTGTATATTATCTGCTTCTTCCACTAGGCTCTAAGCCACATGAAAACAGGAATTATAGGCAAAAGCAATAATCTGCCCATTTCTCACAGTTTAGACTGGCTATCTAGTCAGGAATTAAATTCATGAGAACATTGAAGCTAAAATCTAAGAAAAATAAATTCCACAGAGTGTGGTGGTGCTCACCTGTAATACAGCACTTGAGAGGTCAAGGAAGGATTGTGAGTTCCATCCCAAACAGAAAGAAAAAGTAAATTTCCAAGACTTCCACATCACAAGTACAACCATGTAATAGCATTCTAGAAAAGGGAAAATGAGTGAAAGTGATGTTTGCTACCTACAGACATCTGCTATGCTTATTCCTCCACCATGTCTCCTCCACATGGAAGTGACCTTCTCTGTTGTTTTGTCCTTTTCCTTCTGACTGCAATTGAGATAACCTTGATAGTAATCCTGGGAAACCCTTAGCTCAAAAAAGGCCTAGTGTCTATCTCTGATTGACTATCTGAAAACCACTGCCATACCAATGTTTTAACCCATTTGTTCTATTATGTAAGAAGTAAATACAGAATTTACATTCATTTCCCAGAGCAGTTTCCCTACTCCAACTATTTTAGGGACAATGTCTGCCTTGTTCACTACTGTATCCCTAATGTTACCACAGTGCCTTGCACATGGTAGTGTCAAAGGACAAAATTACAACAATTTGGTTTAAAGATCTTAATTGGCTTTATTTTCAATTCAGGAATGGGGCAATACTTCATTACATAAAATTGAATAAGCATACCAGTGTGCTGGGCTGAAGAGGTTGGTTTCATAGACAGAAAAGTGCTGAAAATAAGCAGAAACAAAGACTTAAAGACAGATTAGTCATTTCAAAGTTCCTTTCCTTATAAGGCAGGGACAGGGAGACAACGCAACAGAAAAATAACTGATAGGTTAACATTAGATTACTTCAGGTTACTTTTTTGTAAGAGTTAAGGGATTAAGGGTATAAAGATTAAAGCAGAGAAAACTTCCTTATCATGTCAATTGATGTGTTTGGGAAACTTGGTTATCTCCTATTATCCTGATTTCTTAGAAGGTCAGAAAACAATTTTATTTCAGTTTGAACATTAACATGGGTGATTCCATTTTGATTTTTAGTCTAATCTGTTAAGGCTCAGATCAGAAATCTAGTAAAGAAAAGGCCACCTACAATTTTTATTTAACAGTAGATACTCATGAACCATTTGTTTAATAAATAGAAAGTAAAGGAGGTATTCATTAAATATTGTTTCAATAAGTGATATATTTTTACTTATTTTCGCAGTGCTGGAGGTGGAACCCAGGGCCTCACTCATACTAGACAAGCACTCTGCCCGTGAATTACAACCCTAACCCAAGTGATAATATTTTTATTTTAGTATTCTGTAAATACTAATAATTTCTATAAAATAAGAATATTTTGCTAGCTACTCAACTATGAGCAAGGTGTATATTACTTTGATTTTCTTACTTGATCTTCATTACAGTCCTATTCAATAATTTTATTATCTTCATTTCAGAAACAATCATTTTATTATCTCAGAGAATTGAGTCTCTGAGAGGTTAAACTACTTAGTATCAGCCACAAAACCGATAAGTGTCAGAGCAAGAGTTTATGCTGAAAAACCTGACAAACTGGTCTTTGAACGTATGTTCTATTTCCTGAAATGATACTTCCTTCATGAAGCCTTTCTTGTTGTCCCCAACAAGATGTGATCTCTTTTTGCAACTTCCTCTGTGTTTTATAAATGCTTCCATTATGATGATGATATATTCTGCACACTGCTATGAAAACGTGCTTCTCTGAAATGGGTAAAAGCTGTTTGAGGGCAAGAGCTAGATCTACTCATCCACTTGTATCCAGGAATAACTTAGGAAAGTCACTTCTGAGTTAGTTCAACTCTATAATGTGGCAAGTTTGAATCAATCAGTGGTTGCAAACTCAAATGAGTATAGGAACCACATATGCAACAAATGATTGAGGTGGCCTATTTGTGACATACTGAAAAAGACAGCTCTGGAAGTAGTGACAGCTACTCATCTCCTGTTGACTGTGATCACACTGGAATGTAGGCATGTTGTTGCCGAATTTTTCAAGAAAAATCACAAACTTGGATTTTAAAAGAGTAATATCTCTTGAATTTTAAATGTTAGATCAATTAAAATGCAAACTAGACCTTTGTGGACTAAATCTGGGCCAAGGCGTGATAAATATTTTTCTGTGCTTCCATTGTGCTTTTGTTATGTAGAATAATGATTCTGCATAGATGGATATTCTACTATTTATTAACTTTTTTTCTAGAAATTAATGATATTGGGCTGGTGGAGTGGCTCAAGTGGTAAGAGTATGTGCCTAACCAGCATGAGGCCCTGAGTTTAAACTCTAGTGCTGCCAAAAAAAACGGCCCTCCAAAAAAAAAATCCTCTTCTAAGAATTAATGCTATTATGAGTACTGTGTCCTAGAATGTTTAAGGATAAAAATAATGAGGGAAGAGAACTAATAAATCACAAAGGTTTTACTCATATTTTGGAAAAACAATCATATATTTATGTTTGAGAGCCTTGTTTTAGAATTATCTGTATATATGTATAAACAGAGTAGCACATGCAATTTGCATAACTACATATTTATATACAGAATTTACAGATTCGCGCTAATTTTAAATTTATGTAAATCTGCCTTTGAATTTATAAAATATGTAAATTCATGTCAGAATTTTGAAAAACTTTAAAAGGGCTCAGATTCATTTTTAGCTGAAGAAAGTGAGAGACTGGACAGTGATCTCATCGCTTTGATAATTCAAGTCTCTAAACTAGCCAGACCTTGGAAAATGAACGGGATAAAATTTTTTTCGGCCTGTGCTAGAATTTGAAATGATAGTTTAGTCTGTTTTGGTCAGATCCTTTTGAGAAGCTACATGTTGACAAAAATGAAAATGAATTAGATCAGTCCCTTCCAGTATATGCAAAGAGTCTAAAACTCTTTTCAATTTCCATTGCAAGAGTTTTGAGTTTCTTAAATCACCAGAGGCTTATACTGAATAGAAGTCTTGATTAACATCTAAAAATAAGTGTAAAGAGCTCACTATGGACATGGCGCAGAACGAACACTGCAGGGATATTAAAAACAGGTAACATTTTCAAGGAGCCCAAGTTTAGTTAGTTTTAAGAAAGAATAAAAATATTTGGCACTATTTCATGAGCTTCTTAAGATTACCCAGGAGAATATAGGAATTTCCTTCCTGAATTGGCTTTAAGAATAGGCTAGACATTAATCTAAGACATGCTCATTTTCTTGCTCGCTTTGTTGGTGCTCTGTGTTACAACTTTGGGGTAAGAGTACTGCCTCAAAAAGAAAATCACTTCAAACTTTCTTTCTTGGGAGTTTCTTCTAGGTTGCATTTTTAGCAAAAAGAAGATAGAGATAGTTATATATTAGCCAGAAGAATGATCACAGGCAGAGAATGGAATACAATCTCATTGACATTCCATAGATTAGAAAACTTTGGTGCTGGAAGGGACTTTAGCAGTTTCTTAGTAGTTGTCCTAACCCTCTTAGGGAGTTAGACTAGTTATCTCCAACACCCTTCATAGTTCATTTGACAAATGGGGCAGCTGAGGCCCAAGGTCAAAGTTTATGTTTACTGTGGGTTAGTCTCTCAGGGGAAGAGAGAGTTCTATTAAAATACCAACAGGAATTCAGATTACAAAAAAAATTGGTGACAATTTATGTGGCATTTAAAATAAATCATCAGAATTGGTCTGGAACTTGAGATTCTAGGGATAAAATTTTCCAACATTTTCTTTATTTTAAAACAAATTCTTACATATTTGAGGATCTATGTGGGAAGAAACAAACCAATTAAGCCAAAAGCCCCTTGATCCCTACCTGGCTTACTTCGGGTTTTCAATATAAATGTGTTTGGAGGTCACAGGTAGCGACGGTCATTGTAAATGTTTCTAGTCTAGATGTTTTACTACTGGCAATGGAAGTAACTCTGTGATATTAAGAGTTGTATTTTTTTATTTGAGCCTGTATCTCTTTTATTGATTAATTCTATGAGATATATATTTTATCATAAAACTTCTGCAAAAGGGATATTTGACTTTAGATGTTTTTTGACTAGATATACACAAAGAAAAATAACTCTTGGACTAGCATTTCATGTTGTAACAAAATTAAATAAGTACATCGAACACATACATAAAACCTCTTCAAACTCTAGAGTTTCTTAAAACAGTTAAAGGATAATGATGGCTGTCAAGAGAATAAAATTAGTGTGTATTGTTCTCATTGTTCAGTATAGGTGGGAATAGGAAACAGATGGCATTAAATTTTAATCTGTCTCTTTTCACATCAGAATTTTCATACATATGATTTCTTTAAAAATTCAGCAGGAGAAAGAGTATGCACTTTAATCGTGGCTAAGTTGTTACTATTTCATATGAGCCATTAATAATTATGAACAGTGCTTTTATGTTCTTCCTTCACATATCAGTTGGTTTAATCTCTTACCAACATTATTTTCATTATACTTTTCTCTTGCTCAAAAACCTATAGAGCATGGCTATAGCTTTAGTGGTTATAAGTGAGAGCTCTGG
Source organism: Castor canadensis (assembly GCF_047511655.1). Lineage (NCBI taxonomy): Eukaryota > Metazoa > Chordata > Mammalia > Rodentia > Castoridae > Castor > Castor canadensis. The sequence goes on along the minus strand of NC_133405.1, from coordinate 41,857,212 downwards.
AGACAGGCGATCTGGCTCTGAGTCTACGTTTTGTTAGCTATGAGACTTTGGAATGTTATTTATTTTCTCTGAGGCTCAGTTTCCTCATAAACAAAATGTGGTAATATATTAAAACTGCACTGAGAGTATTGTTATGAGAGATAAATGAGACAACATTTAAAACTGTTAGCATAGTGCATGGCATGAGGTTAAGTCCTGGTGCACACTGTATATTTAATACATATTGATTTTATGAATAGATAGATGGCTAGTACTTAGAAAGAAAAGTATAAATCCTTCAGCCTACTGTTCAAGAACTCATAGTAACTGGCTCCCTTATTATTCAAGTCACCAACACAGTTTGTTATGGGCAGTTTGTTGCAGCTAAACTAATTTCCTTTGTGCCCCTATACACTACTCAGCTTTGTTAGTACCTCACAGAGAGGACCTTTTACTTTTCAATGCCACAATCTTCCAATCACTTTCATAATCTTGCTCAAAACTCACTTTTTCCAGGAAATTGTCTGATTAACCCCATCTGATTGAGGTCCCACCATTATGTGGTGCATGTTCTCAGCACTCACAAAATCAATTTGCATAATCCTTGGACCCTGCTTTGCATTTTTCTTAAGTCAGTTTCTGTATAGTTTGCCCACTGCCCAACTAGTTTTAAAGCTCTTCAGTGGCAGCGAGGAATATATTTCCTACTTTGTTGTAACATCTTTCTCCTATCACCCTGGTCCTTCAGCCTCAAGAACAGTTTCGAATGCTTGCTCAATAAATGAATCAATGATATTTAATGAAACTGCATTTTGCAGTTAGGAAAAGCAAAACATCAGGTGGATGCAGTTTCATTCCTATGATCTAAAACAGCAGACTGGGTGTTCTCACAATGAACAGATATTCATGATTATTTTTGTTTTATAAAATAAGGATGAAAGAAAATGCATTGTTTTGTGACTGCTGTGACAATGGTTGGCATAGCATATATTACATTACAAAATGTTCCACTGTCACAGAATGAGTTCTCAATTTAAAATTATGTAACCATGTGACATTGGGCATGTCAATTAACCTATCAAGTGCTCAGTTTACCCATCTGTAAAATAAATGAAAATAATATTTTCTTTGTCTACATTAAATTCCATCACTTTATGGTTTTTAGCTCACATACTTCAGCCTAAATTGGGAGTGTGGCAGTGTGTGTGTGTTGTGTGAATCCTGAGGATGTGTAGTCACCAACTAGTGCCTTTCGGGAGTGCTTGAGTATGTATTAAATCTACATAGCTTCTGTCTTGTCCTGACGTTTGTGATCTATTCCCCAGAGACACTCAATAATTCTAGGGCTAGGATAAATAAGATTTAGTATTTTTTGGTTGGTGAAGGATGATAAGATGATAAGAGAGTTACTAAAGAAAAGACTTAATTCAGGAATAGTATGAAACCTACATAAAACAAGGGCAGAATTTGCTTTACCAAGTAGCAAAAGGAAACATCTTTCCTTACCTCCTTCTCTCCTCTTCAATTACCTCCCTACGTTCCAAGGACCTATATAACTAAAAAGGAATTTATCATTAGCTGCAATTCATGATTCAAAATGATCATAAAATTGCTATTCTTAGGTACTAGGACTTAGCATGTAAAATTTTTATTAACACATGAAAGTAGAAAGACATTTAAATTTATACCAAGTAATACAAATCACTTGCAAATCTGTCAGTGCCCTAGGTTAATGAGACTAAAGAACCAAATGTAAGAGACTGATGAGGAATTATTTTCCCCCAAACACCAACTTGGAATGAAAAGACAGGCTATATTGATTTATTCAGTTTCATAAAAACATTTGTTCCTAATGATTGAATGAAAATTAATTATTCTAAAACATCTCCATGCTGGGTATGGTGGTACATGCTTATGCACTCAGGAGGCTGAGGATGAAGGATTGCAAGTTAGGGGCCAGCTGCAGTTGATATAGTCAGATCCATTCTCAAAAAAAACCCCAAACATCTTCTTGCCTTACCTGCTGTTTCTTTTTCATTCATTTTTTAATTTTTTGTTTCCATGTATACCCATGTTTTTATACATGAATTCACCTCCTAAACCATTCTCCTTCTTTGCCCCTTAAAAGCAAAAATTCTGTGTCATTACTAAATTAAGCTTTTCGTGAAAATAGAAGTAATTAACATGCATAAATGGAGGACTGGAGGTAGGTGTGGCTCAAGTGGGTTGAGGCTCTGAGTTCAAGTCCCAGTACTGCAAAAAAAAGTACAAATGGATATATATATATATATATATATGTGTGTGTGTGTGTGTGTGTGTGTGTGTATATCATAAGAGAAGATCTTCCATAACAAGAGCCAGGTTTTGGAAAAATGTAGTTTTGCTATGTGACAGTAACCTAAAATGGCTCTTCAGAGCTTGGTATTTTTGTAGCACACTGAGTATATAGGTCTTCAGCCAAAGAAATTATCTAAAGTGGATAGCATTTATCTACATAAAAGAACTTTAAAGACATATTGTACCCACATAGGTCAATGAATGGAGCCCAAAGGCAAAAGACAGAAGCAACCTGAGGAAATTCTGTGGGTTGTTTTATAGCCTCAAAGGATCTGCAAACCTAACCAAAAAAAAGTTGGGAGAAAAGAACAAAAGTCAGCTTAGGTCAACAGTGTTTACAGTAAGAGTAAAGATGAGAAGGAAAGTCAGAGACATGTAAAGCACAAGAAGAATTTGGCATATCTGTGATGGCTTTGAAGATAGAGCGAATCATGTGCAAGGATCTAGGAGCAGCCTTTGAAGGCTGAGATCACTCCTGCAGCCGGCAAGGAAACGGAATGTCCTCCAGCCAAAAGTAGCTGAATTCTGTCAACAACCTGAATGAGCATAGAAACAGGTTCTTACCCAGAGCCTGTAGCTAAGACTGCAAGACCCTAGACAGAAGGGCTGGGGTGGCTCAAGTAGTGGAATGCCTGTTTAGCAAGTGCAAGGGACTGAGTTCAAACCCCGGTATCACCAAAAAAAAAGGCCCTAGACAGAAAACCCAATACAGTTCCTGACTTCACAGAGCTTTCAATCTAGTAGAGAAGATAGCTTATGAAGGGAATGAAAAATTCAGTGAATTAACTGGCCTGGTGGTGTTTCCCTATCATTTTTTTGTGGTATTGCTTTGTATCGAAGTTGGATTCTAGTCACATAGTGGTGTGGTGGTGTTGGAAGTCATAATTGATAGAAATCTCATCAATTTTCTGGCCAGAAGAATAAGGAAAAAAAGTCCCACAAGGCTAGAGAGTTTGTGAAGAGTAATAGAAGGGAGAAAGCTAGGAGAGTTCCCTAATTGGGCACATGCATAAGAAGGATTCTAATAAGCAGAAAAAAGTCTTTGAGAATTGAAGTGAGATCAGAGCTACAGTCTTACATTAACCTTGCATGGGGCAGATCCAAATAAACAGAGCAAATCTTAGAGGAATAAGCTGGTGGAGTGGCAGAAGTGGTAGAGTGCCTGCCTAGCAAGTGTGAGGTCCTGAGTTCAAGCCCTAGTACCACCAAAAAAAAAATTCTTAGAGGAATCAGGCTTTATATTTGTCAACTTTTTTTGGTGGTGGTGGGTTTGTACTCTGGGCCTTATGCTTGTTCCCCATCTTTGCATCCCAAATAACTAGGATTATAGGCATGAGTCACCACACCACACACACTATCTTACCAACTTATGAGCTGTTACTTATATACTATAAAATTCACTTGTTTAGATGTTGAAATTATCAAAGACTAAAGGTAAACACACTTGAAATGAATGTTTTCAGCAGAGAAATAGAGTATAAAAAAGAAGCAAATGGAGACTTTGAACTTAAACAATGCTTGAAGTGAAAACTTTACAATATGGACTCAATAGTATACTGGGAATGATAAAGGAAAGGGGCAGTGAACTTGAAAATAGGACAGTCAATATTTTCCGATCTGAGGAACACTAAAACAAAGAGGTTAGAATATTGAACAGAGATTTAGGGGTATGGTAGGCAATATCAAAGATTCTAACATTCATGTCATGAAAGTTCCAAGAGGAGAGAAGAAAAAGATTAGTGCAGAAAAAAATAGTTTAAAAAATGACCGCTAAAATCATTCCACATTTGGTAAAACATAAATTAACAGGTTCAAGAACCTCAATGAACCTAAAACAGAATAACTCAGATAAAATATACCCAGATACATCATAATCAAATCACTGAAAACCAAAGATAAATTTAAAATCCTTGAAAACAGCCAATAAAAAAAAATATATATGGAACAACGATTTTTAAAAATCTGCAGATTTTTCATTAGAAACCATGACAATGAACAGTTGGAAATCAAAACTTAAAAAAAAAAAACAATGCCATTTCCAGGAGCATATGCAACATGAATTACTAGGAGCAAATTTAACAAAATTTGCATGCTAAAAATTATTAAATACTGTTGAGCAAAATCAAAAGCTAAACTGTGTTTATGGATCCAAAGACTCAATATTGTTAAATATCAGCTTTATCCAAATTGATCTATAGAGTCAAATTAACCACACTCAAGATCACAGAATATTTACAGATATAGAAAAGCTGTTCAAAGATGTATATGGGCCAGGTGCTGGTGGCTCATGCCTGTTATCCTAGCTACTCAGGAGGCAGAAATCAGGAAGATGGTGGTTTGAAGCCATCCTTGGCAAATAGTTCATAAGATCCTATCTCAAAAAAAACCCTCCACAAAAAAGGGCTGATGGAGTAGCTAATGGTGTGGGCCCTGAGTTCAAATCCCAGTACTGCAAAAAAAATGTATCTGGAAACATAATAGCCAAAACAATTTTGTAAAAGAAAGAAAAGTTGAGTCACACTAGTTGATTTTAAGACTTGCTATAAAGCTACAATAATCAAGGCATGATATTATTGGTGGAAGAATAAACATGAACATCAAGGTACATAATTTAGGGTACTGAAATGCATCACAAGAATAAAGTTTTTTTTTCAGTACTGGAAATGGAACTCAGGGTCTTGCTCATGCTACGTAAGCATTCTACCCCTGAGCTACACCTCCAACCCTTTTGTTAAGTTGCCAAGGATGGCACTTGCTTTAACCTCCCAAATAGCTGGAATTACAGGGTCATATTATGGTTTTTAGTATTATCCTCCAATAAAATAAATCTAGGTTTCTTAGAGAAATGGCTAATTTTAAGTATGGAGAGAGAAATATCCACAATGAACCTGGAACATTTTGTAGTGTCAAAAGGCAAGAAAACATTCAAACTATAAGCAAGTAATCAAACAAATAAGCAAACAAAACAGGTCTCAGTGACCAATATTATAATGCAATGTAAAATAAGTATCCATGAGTTCATACTAGTGTAAATTATTAATAAAGAGAAATGACCTAATGATACTGAAAACAACATAGATGGATTCAAAATGTATTGTGTGTGAAAAACCAGGCATTAAAGAATACACACTTTATGATTCCATTTATGCAAAACTCTAAAATATGCAACCCAATCTGTAGTAAGAGAAGGGAGGTTAGTAGTAACCTGGGAATGGAGGCTGCAGGAAGGATGGATTACAAAGTCGAATAGGAACCTCTTCGGGATGATTGAAATGTTTACCATCTTAATTATGGTGTTTTCATTGTCATACATGCATGTCAAAAACAGATCAAATGTTAAGCTTTAAATATGTGCAGTTGGTTTTAATTCAAATAGAATTTGATAAAGCTTTTTAAATAATCTGCTTGGCTCTATCTAGAGTTAGTTTTATTACATCACAGTTGCCTCTCAGAGATAGAGATGGAAACTTTAAGGATGGTGAGTAGACAGAAATCAGCATTTATGAGGTGACCTATTAGTTAGGGTCTTCCAGATTTTGAATGATAGTATCAGATCAGATTCAAATAATGGCCAAAACATAGAAAATTGCCCTCTTTCTAGGCCCCAACTGTTTGAATGTTGAAATTTCATATAGTTCAAGCCTTAGTAATTTGAGTTTTTCCACTGAGGCTATGACCAGGAAAAGGATTGTAATGTATGTGTTGCATTTATACTTGGGCACAAATCCTTAGAGTGGTCAAAAATGACATCTGTGAGCTGATACAAGGAAGGATGGCGGCTTCTTGTGTTCAGTATAATTCTTAAAAGCTCAATAGAGCATATGAATTACTTTTCTTAAAATGGAAATAGCTTCACACAATGTAGAAAATTTGAAGTGAAAACCACCCAAAGAAAATTCCTATTAATTCAGTGTCAATTCTTTAAGATTTTTTTCCTGTGCATGCCTAAGTCCACATAAATTATATTTTTTCTAAAAATAAAGAGTGGGGTTGTGCTATAGATACTGATTTAAAATGCAAAATATATTTTAAATTTCATTTTCACCTTGTGCATCCTTTAGTGACAATATGTAAAAATCATTCTGCTGCATAGACATGCTCTGTTTCTCTCCATGTGATTCCCTGTGGTACTTGGGACTCTACTAGAAAGAAGCCACAATCAGATACAGCCCCTGGACCTTGCACTCCAAGAACCATGAGCAAAATACACCTTTTCTGTATAAAGTTATCCAGCCTCCAGCCTGTGGCAAGGCACAAACAGACCTTCAGGAGGTGAGGCCTAGAGGAAAGAGGTTAGGTTATTGGGAGCATGCCCTCTGGCCGGGAAGCTGCTCACTAGCTTCCACCCTGTTCATCTGCATGCGCATGTACACGAGTGTCCTTCTCTGGTGCCCAGTGCATGCTTGCTCCTTCACAGTCCAGTCACATCTCCCTAGCTTTGACCTCTGTCTGTGTGTCTTGGCACCCCAACCATTTCCTCTTTTTTTTGTTTCAGGGCTGCCATGAGGCAGCTTTGTTCCATTATGTGTTTCCTACCATGTTGCTCTACCTCACCACAAGCCACAAAACAATGGAGCAAACCATGGACTAAAAATCATTCTTTTTATGTTTTTGCGTTCATATTGCTTTGTCATATACAGTGTGAAGGAATTGTAAATGCTATTATTCTTATTTTATTGTTGTAAGAGCACTTGAAATGAGTTTTCCTCTCTTAGCAGAATTTTGAATGTACACAGAATATGTTATTGTTATCTATAGTCACAATGTTGCATAGCAGATCTCTAGAACTTACTCATCTTGAAATTTTATAATTGCTGATTGCTAACACCCCATTTCCTCCTTCCCCACAGCTCCTGACAACTATTATTTTATCTTTTGCTTTTGAGTTTGACTATTTTATATACTCATATAAGTGGAATCTTGCAGTATTTGTACTTTTGTGATTGGATTATTTCACCAAGCAAGATGTTCTCAAGATTCATCCATGTTAGCTCCCGTTAAAGGATTTCCTTCCTTTTTAAAGGCTGACTAGTATTCTATATTTTATTCATTATCTATCAATAGACATTTACATTATTTCTACATTTTAGCTATTGTAAACAAGACTGCAATTAACATGGGATTGGTAATATTACTTTAAGATCTTGATTTCACTTTTGCTTGACCGTATTGTAATTTTTACTTTTAATTGTTTCAGAAACCTGCACACTATTTTCCTTAGTGACTATACCATTTTACATTCCCACTAACAGAATGGAAAAGTTCCAATTTCTTTTCATTCTTGCCAATACCTGTTATCTTTAAAAAATAATAATAATTATAATAGATATAAGACAATTATCTTACTGTGGTCTTGATTTCCACTTGTCCAATGATTAATGATGTTGAACATCTTTTCCCATATACACTTTTTGGTCAACCATATGTCTTATTTGAAGAAATGGCTGTTCCAGTCCTTAGTCAAATGTCAATTGGGTTATTACTTTTTTTTTTTGCTACTGAGTTTTTTCTTTTAAATTCTATATTTTTTACATTTTTGGTAGTTCACAATTTCACTATTGTAAACATCAGTCTAAGAAATACTTATGCAGTGACATCTTTGTATAGATATGTATTTCCACAGGGTAAATTTCTAGAGGAGAGTTAATGAGTAAAATCAATTTGGGGCCTTTGGATATATATGGGGCAATTTGTTAAATCCTTTTTGCACACTTAAGTTTCCTTGGCTTTTGGGTACTATCATTATTTTGTTTTTTCATTTGCATCATTGACTATTCCCATTTCCTTTGCTGGATCCTCTTTCTCTTTCTAATCTTCAAATGTTGGAGAATGTTCCACAGCTCAGTTCTTAGACCTCTGCTTTATCTATAATAGCTTTCTATATCACCTCATGTCTTCCAAATTTGTATCTTTATCCAGGACCTTTCTCTGAATTTTCCTATCTACTTGGATATCTACTAGGTATTTCACACTAAACGTATCTCAAACTAGTATGTACTTTTTGAGACAGGGTCATGCTAAGTAGCCCAGGCTGGACTTGAAATTGTGGTCTCTCTGCCCCAGCCTTCTGAATGCTGGAATTACAGGTATGTATCCCCATGCACAGCTTTAAGCCAATATTTTTTCTTGCTGTACTCTTCAGTCTGCGCTTCCCTTATTTCCCCCTTAGGTGGTAAAACTAAAAACTAAGAAATATCCTTGATTCTTTTCTTTCTTCCTCAAAAAATCCTTTAGCAATTTCATTTGCACTTACCTTCAAAGTAGATCCCATCAAATCTTTTAGCAAATTCATTTGGATTTACCTTCAAATTAGATCCCAATCTGACAACCTCCCACCATCTCTGCCTCAGCCTCTCTAGTCCATGATACCATCACATTTCTGTTAAACTATTGTAACTGGCTCTACGTGCAGTCATTTTTGCCCCTATACAAGTCTATTCTAAAAACTTTAGAAGGAGTAATTCTAAATGTGCAAATACGACTTGATGGTGCCCTATTAAAAATCCTCCAATCACTCACACAGTAGATGTATGATACCCATGTTCTCTTCTCCTTGCACAGTGGTCTCCTGGGCAGCCCTTGAATTCACTTGAGGACCTTTCCTTGGTCAGTTACCTTGTTTTCTTACTTTATTCAATTTTCTACTGAACTATTACCTCTTTGGGAACGTGTCTCTGACCATCCTAGCGCCTTGACCTTAGAGTTTACAGCCTCCAGCACTGTGGGCAATAACTTTCTGTTGTTACTAAATCACCTAGTCTAAGGTCTTAAAGATGCAGACACTAATATTCTGTAAGCTTGTCATAATTTCTACTCTGATTAACAGTATCTGGGTCTACTTTCCTACATATTTTGCAACAAGGGATATTATGGATATTTTTCATCTTTGTAACTTGTGGATTTACAAAATGATATCTCATGGTGAAAAAGTTTAAAAAGTTGTTCAGGATGGAGACATTTTTCTTTCTAAATAATACATGAAATAATTTTGCATCTTAAAATTAATGTCATCCAAGATTTGATGAAGCATGTTACTTGGGGTGGGGATTGTCATTTGCCTTGCCCTATACATCCAGATTGTTTAGCAGCCCCAGTGCCTGCATTTGAAAAGCTAACAAACTAAGCAGTAAGCCAGAATATGCAGAAATATCTTGAATAATTTGGAATGAAATCAGGTACCAATCATTTAACATGCATTAAATGACTCTGTGTGTGGGGGCGGTAGCCCTGACTCAAGGGTTCCCAGGCTACGGGTAAAAAAGAGGGGAGGCTGTACTCAGCCATCCAAGTTTATGGCACAAACTCCAGATTCGATGGAGCAACTCTTTTTCCCTATTTTGCATTTTGGATTTCCTTGGTCTTTCCATTATTTCACTTGAATAAAGAGTGCCACTGATTAAAAATTAACACACATATCTGAAAAGTATTATATAATTGTAGAAAAAAGGCTTAGATTGAATAGCTAGAGGGAAATTAGACAGCATTATGTTATATTTAAATAGTATTTTCCACTCTTCCAAACATGTCTACATATCTCAAGCTTTGTCACATCCCCATGGATTAATCAAGTTAGCCCAACCCTCATTTTACAAGTGGGAAACATGAGCCTGTCAGTTGTTCAAGATTATATAATTAGGTAATACAATCTATAGCATAGCCAGAATTCTCAAATCAGAAATCAAAGTAAGTTTTTTAATTCCAATCGAACAGCATTAGTAGAATGTGGACTCTTTCCTAAACAAGAAAATTTAATTTATCTGAAAGACTTTGATTATCTTAAAACATTTTTTATTTAACAGTTTTCTTGTTTTTCTCTATAGCTCAAATATAATCATTGTATTACATTGTTTCTACACCAAAAGATTTCTAGCTCAGAATTTTGTCCTCTCAATGTCCAAGAACAGAATAACACGGTCATATTGCAATGTGCTATAAATTTATTTTTTCCAAAAATAGTTATGAAATGCTACTTCCAGATTACAAAAAAAAATGATTTTTAATGGTCTCTTATTGCAGAATTATAAGGTAATTGAGGAGGAGACTGGATTTAGCAGACCGAATCTGGCAGCTTAACAGTAATCAGTGTGCCAGACACAATTACTATGTGCCAGACACATGACACAAATCATTTCATTTGCGTCCTCACAACAATCCTGTTTCATGAGATGATTGACAGAATGTGAGTAGACTCCTCTCAGCACTATCACCCTTCCTCCCTAAGGACATTCCACTGGAGATCAACCTTGAAGAAAAATCCTGGGGTTTTTCATCAATGGCATCCCATTTTTAGAGACATTTGTATTCTTTAATACTATGCCTTAGCTTTTGCTGTCACTTAATCTTTAAAATTAGACATGTAGAGCCAAGATCTGGAGGGTCTTCATCCAACCAGTAAGAACTTCAAGAAGTTATAAATTTATCTGTAGGGTGAAGTTTTTGATGGAATGAAATAAAGATTGAGCTATGACAAAAGGCACGTTTGTGGGGATGAAAAAGGATTTCAGGTTTATAGCCCAATCTTCCTGATGAAAGAATGGTTTTAGAGCAGATGCAAGAACTATAGGGCTTTCTCAAGCTTTTTGGAAACCCTCTGCCCCAGGCAACGTGAAGTTTGACTGATTCCTTCCTTCCTTCCTTCCTTTCTTCCTTCCTTCCTTCCTTCCTTCCTTCCTTCCTTCCTTCCTTCCTTCCTTCCTTCCTTCCTTCCTTCCTTCCTTCTTTCCTTCCTTCCTTCCTTCTTCCTCCCTCCCTCCCTTCCTTCTCTTTCTTTTGCAGTACTGGGGCTTGAACCCTGGGCCTACACCTTGAGCCACTCCACCAGCCCTTTTTTGTGAAAGGTTTTTTCGAGAGAGGGTCTCATGGAACTATTTGTCCAGACTGGCTTGGAACCGCAATCCCCCTGATCTCTGCCTCCTGAGTACCTAGGATTACAGGTGTGAGCCACTGGCGCCCTGGCCTAGACTGATTTCATAAAGTTAAAATCTCACTTCTCTGCATTCACCAGTTCCCCAGCTGAGATGGCTTTACCTTGCCTCAATTTCTGGGAGCAATTCTGCCTTTGTACAAGAGAAATGAAGGAAAACAATCACAAGTATTTAGTACTTTCTCTGTGCCAGATACATTGCCATTTCATTTGATTCCTCACAACATTGCTAATTAATTATTGCCAATACACAGCACTTAAGACAATATACTCAATAATTATTGACTGATTGTACAAGCATTCACAGTAGTTCTTAATATTCTCATTTCATAATTGAGATGAGTGTTCAGATAGGTTACATATATTGCCCAAAGTTACACAGGTGGTAAATTTCTCTCTGCTTCCCTTCTTTTCTTAACTTTTTAAAAAAATTCTCAAAAGTTATACATAATTGGCCTTACAAATGTAAGTATTACTAAAGTATAAAGCATTAAAGTAGCTGGGCATGGTGGTGCGTGTCTATAATCTCAGCAGTAGGGAGGTGGAGGTAGCAGGATTGTGAGTTTAAGGCCAACCTGGCAGCCTGTGCAATAACAAAAACAAAACAAAAAGAACAAACAAAGCATTGAAGTGAAAATCTCCTCCTTTTCCTCTTCCGTGGACTCTCCAGAGATAACCATTGTAAGTAATTTGGTATGTTTGTGTCCTTTTCATTGTGTCAAGGAAATCTCATCAGTGCTGCTGTAGTTTGGGGTTGAACATTGTTCATTCTACCTAGTTTCATTTATCAGAGATTAGTCTTTATCTTTGGTTGCAAGCTCCCATTCTGTATGTTCAAGTTTTCAATGAAGTGATTTTATCATCGTGTACCCTATGCTTTTGTTTCTGCCACCATCAGCAAACAGTATGTTGGTGTTGCTTATAAGGGTATTTCTCTAGCTGAGTTGCACAAAATTAAATCTTTTCTATTTAAGTTGCAAGTGTACACTTGGGGAAAGTGACAGACGGTTGAAATGTTCTCTGCAGTAACTGTTTTATGGCTGTGTAAGCATGGCAGCAGTATGCACTAAAACTGATAAATGGATTTTTGTAAAGAGAAGAAATAAACAATCAAAGAACAGGCAACTGCCTGTCTCTGCTTTCTCATTTGATGTGGTACTGGTGACAGAGCCTCAGTCTTTCTGGAGGCAATCCGTGTTGCAAAAAAAAGCAAACCTATCTTAATAGATCTTAAGTTTATCCTCACATTTCTTTTGACCTTGTGTCTTGAAGTAGTTTATCTTTTAAAAGAAATCTGTGGTGATTCTATTTCCAGCAAAATTGCTCCCAACATGTTCTTTATTCAGACAGTTTAACTGTTTCTTCAGTAAGTCACTACTCTGTGACTACCATTCTTCCCCATCCTCCTTTATATCTACTGAATTCTCCCCTTCTGCTACTCCCCATCTCAAATAATCACCAGGCTCTTCCGCTGTCTGATGACATTTTCATTTAGTTCTCTTTACTTGTTATCTTCTTGTGAAATCAGATAGTTCCTTATTTCTTTGATCTTTTGTTAAATCTATTCTCAACCCAGGGAAGAAACTTCCTGTCATTCTATTCTGCTTTTACTTCTAGGCTTTGAAACATTTTTAAGTCACACAACCACAATGACCAAGTTCACAATAAATTTGGACTATTGAACTTCAGCTGGGTTTTGCCCTTTGCTTGCTAGTTCTTTCATCCTTTCTTGACCTTTTCTGAAAATTCCCTATGGTAGATGGCCAAACTTTATACTATTCGTAGCATCTCAGTTCTAAATGTGGTTACTTAATTCCTTGGGTAAAATTGAGGACTTGGGCCATGGACTCTCTGACCCTCCCTGTTTATCCTCTAAGTAGATTTTTATTGCCAAGCCCTCCTTTCTACCAATATCTAATCATCTAACATCCTGCCCTTGTCCTGGAAGATACCTTTTCAAGGCAGGTGCAACTCATTTCCAACCTTTCCAATCGCTCTGGCACCTTGTTGCATCAATGATACCTTCCCTGAAATGTCAATCTCTCTTCCTTTCCCACAAGTAAGATCAGCTTCCTGCAGAACCCTCCACACTCTTCCTTTTGAAGAAGAGCATCAAGTTTTCTAGGCAGGCTCTCTACCACTTGAGCCACACTTCAAGCTCTCCACAAAAAAAGATCTCTACTGGAATTTTTATGGGGATTTATTCACAATAGTAAAAACTTGGAATCAAGCCCAAGTGTCCTGCAATGGACATACAGGTAGAGAAATTGTGGTACATCTAGAAAATAGAAGATTACTCAGGAATAAAAATGAACAAACTCACACACACTAACATGGATGAGTGGCAAAAGCATAGTTAAGTGAAAGAAGATAAACAGAGTATTGCATGATTTATAGCTCAATTTATGTAGTATTCATGTAAACCAAAACTACAGCGACAGAGAGCAGATTAGCAGTTGCTAGGATCTGGGGTTTGAAAAGTGACAAAAGGCAATATGATGCAATGACAGAAATGTTCTATATGTTGATTGTGGTGGTGATGGCTACATGATGACTGGATGTGTTTCTTCATTGACATTTTACAATTTTAGTGTATATAAATCATACCTTAATGAAACTCACAAAACATAAAAAGTCAGAATAATTTTTTTGACTTTTAAAATTTTGGTTTATTTATTTATTGTGGGGCTGGAGACTCAACCCATGGTTCCCACATGCTAGGTAATTGTTATACAACTGAATTATACCACGTCCCTTTTCAAAATTTTAAAATAAAGAAATTCTAATGTAATACTTTTTATATAAACACATATTCCCTCCAAAATCAGTTTTATGGTCATTCCTTTTTTCAAAATAGTTTTATTATATTTCCAATTAGATTACAAACTTCTTTTTAGATCTACCACTGAATATGGCCATTCTGATTACATAAAATACTTTTGATGCCATTATTCAGGGAGAATCTATGATTTTAAGTCTCAAAAGCAAAATTGAATGTTATATTATTTAAAATGTCTGTTAGAGAAACTGAAGTTGAAATCATTGCTTTGCTAACTAGCCATGGGCCAATTTTTTGTCATATATATGTCTCTTTTTTTCTTCTATAAAATTGGAAAAGAACTAATTCTTATTTCATAAGTTTATTGTAAAAATTAAAAGGGTTAGGATTTAGAGCTTGAAGTGTGGCTCAAGTGGTAGAGAGCCTGCCTAGAAAACTTGATGCTCTGGGTTAAAACCCTAGTATCAGAAAATATGTGATAGGGCTTACAAATAGTTGCATATAGAAAACATTTAATAAAGGCAAAGTATATTGGAAAGAATAAAACTGATCTTATCCTGTTTGTTGTTATTTTATGTGGTGCTGGGGATCAAGGTAGGGACTTGGGCATGCTAACTAGTTCCCACTGAGCTAATGCTCCTCAGAGTCTTATCCTGAGATGGTCCTTAAGAGATCTTTTTCAGTTTCTACTTTTTGTGTATATAATGGATTTATTTCTCAACAAATATATAAGCACTATCCACAATCAGGATGAAACATGTCTCTAGATAACCTTTGAGGATAGAAAATTTGATGATAAATTTCTATTACATCCTGCAGCTTGAGGGTGAAATCTGGCTCATAGCCTATTCCTTGTAAATAAAATTGCATTGAAATGGAGTCATGCCTATTTCTTGATATGTTCTTCCTGGCTGTTTTCACATTGCAATAGCAAAGTTGTGTATTTGTGATAGAAATCTTAAGATCCATAAAGCCTAAAATACCCTTTAGAGAAAAAGTTTATTGGTCCTCTAGACTAGATGATAAACAATTTCTGGAGATACTCATGAACTTTGAGAAAGAATGCATGCTCCCTTTTATGGTATATTATTTGGTATATTATTAATAATTTAAATCTGTAAATAGTTTCAAATTTTCTATTTGTGTTTTTCTACTTTCCTCTACCAAAGATTGAGTGATATGATATATCAACTTCCTTCTGTGGTTATGTTTCTCTGAATTTTTCTTTGAATTATAGCAGACATGTGGAGGTAGGGGCACTATGTTATTTGGTAATAGTTTATTATTATTAGAGTTTCATTGTAAATTATACATTTTAATCAAAACAAATTATCCTATGTCTTAAACAATGCTCATTTCCCTTGAATTCAACTTTAGTTTTGATATAGCTTGTAGTGATTTATTTTATTTTTATCTACATAATTACTTACTCTTTATCTATTGTTTTTAGGACCTCAGGAAAGAGACACACGAGCCCTTAACCATACACGTAAATCCCCTATATTTCTTTTCGTCACCCAAAAGAGATTACTTGAAATTTGTGGTGCTGAACAAGATTGAGTAAAACCACTCATGTAACTACAGCTAAAAACTGTACAGGACACAAAAAGTAATTAAAGACTGTGAAAAGTAAACAATAGTGGAGAGAAGTAAAAACTTGAAGAATGACCACTAAGGTGATGAATTTACTGTTGTATTGTTTTTTGTTTGTTTGTTTTCTTTGGCTTTGACTCAAGGGTGACAAATGTTCCAGAATTGTGCAGTGGGCAAGGCATCAACAACTCTTGAGTAATGCCACATTACAGCCAGAGGCCTGAGAAAAGGGGCTGTAGAATGCGAAGGAAATCCTCACTTCTTTGATTGTTTTTCCCTAGGCCATGCCTGAAAATGTCTCTAGTTACAAAAGTTGCACACACCTAAAACCCTGAGGCTTAAAACAACAACCATTCCTATTTCTTTCTACAATATCCAGGAAAAAGTGTTCATGATGAACCAAAGTGTGTCAGGCATCCCCCATTATTTTTTTCTTGTTTCATACTGAGTTTTTCTCCAGTTCCACGGAACTACACAAAAGTACACGGGACCAGAACAATGAGAGAAATTCCTGTATTGTAGCCAGAGGAACCCAGAAAAGTGGCTTTTGGGAACCAGAGAGCATAGGGGAAGTCCATTTAGTAAAGAATTAAGAAAGAGACTTCCCACATTCTGAGTATGAATGCACATAATTTCTGGGCTTATTCCCAACCTGTACATGCAGGGAACACACATAAACCAGTATAGAAAATGCTTTAAAACTGAAATATGCTATAAAGTACTGCCCCAAACCCCAGAGAAAGCCCACATGTGGGATAAATCCAAAGAGCATAGGGATGATTTTGAAAGAACTAATATCAGAACCATTGCTCCTAGAGTGAAGGAAGAACATGTAATTTGAACCCAACGGAATTGACTGCCTGCTCAAACAAACAAAATCTTTGTTCACTGGAGGACTTTAATGACATCCAAAGTCAAAGTATTATACTCAGAATGTCAAAGATAAAATGTTAAAGTTACCTAGCACTTGGGAGGCTGAGGCAGGAGGATTGTGAGTTTAAGGCCAGCCTAGGCTGTAGAGCGATACTTTGACTCAAAAAAAAAAGTTTAAATAAAAAAATCAATAAGTAAATGTTAAACTTGAGATAATCTAGGTAGTATAATTATTAAAACTTTCAAATAGCTCTTTTACCCAAGTTCAATTACCTGTGGGTGGATGTACACTCTTGAAATGAATGGAAAGATAGAAATTCATAGCCAAGCCAAAAAAATATATTAAAAAGAACTAAATGAATATTTACAACAGAAAAATACAGTAATTGTACTAAAGATTCACTAAAGAGGGGTCTGTATTAGAATGGAGATGATAGTGAAAAGAGATAATGAACTTGAGGATAGATCAATAAAATTTATCTTGTGTAAAGAGCAAAGAGAAAAGAGATAGAAAAACTAGATACTTAGGTACTTGTTTGAAAAAATATAAAAAATTTGAGGAACACTTGAAGTCAGGAGTTTCACACTACCTTGGGCAAGACAATTAGACTCTATCTTAAAAAAAGAGCAAATTATATTAAAAGTAGATTAAAAATCAGTTTTATAAAAACAAGCCAGGTGTGGTTCACATGTGTACTCAGGATCCCAAGATCCAGATCAACCTGAGCTATCTTGTGAGACCCTGCCTCTAAAAACAAACAAACAAACAAACAAAAGACATACAGATTTTAAAGTACATCTATATAATAAATTGTGAACACACAATAAAGGAATGTCTTTTTCCTCTCCAAAGGAAGAGATTGTTCTATTCTTTCTCAACTTCAGAATCATGCACTTTGAAAATGGAACATGATTTTTTTACTTTTAAATTAAGCGTCTTCTTAGCAAGCATTTGTAAATTTAAAATAAACATATTTTGCTTTATAATAGTGCTTTTAACAAGTTGTAAGTTGTTCAGTGCTAGAAAAATAGCACGTACTATATTATCACTCTAAAAATTTTAGACACAAGTATGAGTTTTGAAACATTAAAAGAACATCTTTTTAACAGGTCAATGTATGTATATGTGTTTGTGTGTGTGTGAATGTATGTGTAAACACAGGAAAAAGATATTATTTGTGTAAACATAGAAAAATATCTTGAGGGCTGGTAGAGTGGTTCAAGTGGTACAGAGCCTGCTTAGCAAGCAAGAGGCCCTGAGTGCAAATCCCAGCACCACAAAAAATAAAAATAAAAATATCTTGAAATGTATGTATCAGTCTCTTACCTGATGTTAACTCTGGAGTCACAATTTACAACGTTGGAATTGAGGGTGAAGAGAAGTTTCTCTTCCCACTTTCTATAATTTGTTTAAGGGGGTAAGCTTTAAAAATTGTTTTCAATATTCTATTTTATTTTATTTATTTTTTTAATTTTTATTTTATTCATATGTGCATACAATGTTTGAGTCATTTCTCCCCCCTTCTTCCCGCTCTCTTCCTATCGCCCCCTTACCCCTCGCTACCAGGCACAAACTACTCTGTCCTTATCTCTAATTTTGTTGAAGAGAGAGTATAAGCAATAATAGGAAGGACCAAGGTTTTTGCTAGTTGAGATAAGGATAGCTATACAGGGAGTTGACTTGCATTGATTTCCTGTACATGTGTGTTACCTTCTAAGTTAATTCTTTTAGAACTAACCTTTTCTCTAGTTCCTGGTCCCCTTCTCCTATTGGCCTCAGTTGCTTTAAAGTATCTGCTTTAGTTTCTCTGCATTGAGGGCAACAAATGCTATCTAATTTTTTGGGTGTCTTACCTATCCTCATACCTCCCTTGTGTGCTCTCACTTTATCATGTGATCAAAGTCCAATCCCCTTGATGTGTTTGCCCTTGATCTAATGACTGCATATGAGGGAGAACATACGATTTTTGGTCTTTTGGGCCAGGCTAACCTCACTCAGAATGATGTTCTCCAATTCCATCCATTTACCTGCGAATGTTAACATTTCGTTCTTCTTTATGGCTGCATAAAATTCCATTGTGTATAAATACCACATTTTCTTAATCCATCGTCAGTAGTGGGGCATCTTGGCTGTTTCCATAACTTGGCTATTATGAATACTGCTGCATTAAACATGGGTGTGCAGGTGCCTCTGGAGTAACCTGTGTCACATTCTTTTGGATATATCCCCAAGAGTGGTATTGCTAGGTCAAATGGTAGATCAATGTTTAGCTTTTTAAGTAGCCTCCAAATTTTTTTCAAGAGTGGTTGTACTAGTTTACATTCCCACCAGCAGTGTAAGAGGGTTCCTTTTTCCCCTGCATCCTTGCCAATACCTGTTGTTAGTGGTGTTGCTAATGATAGCTATTCTAACAGCGGTGAGGTGGAATCTTAGTGTGGTTTTAATTTGCATTGCCTTTATTGCTATGGATGGTGAGCATTTTTTCATGTGTTTTTTGGCCATTTGAATTTCTTCTTTTGAGAAAGTTCTGTTTAGTTCACTTGCCCATTTCTTTATTGGTTCATTAATTTTGGGAGAATTTAGTTTTTTGAGTTCCCTATATATTCTGGTTATCAGTCCTTTGTCTGATGTGTAGCTGGCAAATATTTTCTCCCACTCTGTGTGTGTTCTCTTCAGTTTAGAGGCCATTTCTTTTGTTGAGCAGAAGCATTTTAGTTTTATGAAGTCCCATTTATCTATGCTATCTCTTAGTTGCTGTGCTGCTGGGGTTTCATTGAGAAAGTTCTTGCCTATACCTATTAATTCCAGAGTATTTCCTACTCTTTCCTGAACCAACTTTAGAGTTTGTGGTCTGATATTAAGACCCTTGATCCATTTTGAGTTAATATTGGTATAGGGTGATACACATGGATCTAGTTTCAGTTTTTTGCAGACTGCTAACCAGCAGTTTTTGTTGAAGAGGCTGTCTTTTTTCCATTGTATATTTTTAGCGCCTTTGTCAAAGACAAGTTGGTTATAGTTGTGTGGCTTCATATCTGGGTCCTCTATTCTGTTCCACTGGTCTTCATGTCTGTTTTTGTGCCAGTACTATGCTGTTTTTATTGTTATTGCTTTGTAATATAGTTTGAAGTCGGGTATTGTGATACCTCCAGTGTTGTTCTTTTTACTGAGTTCAATATTCTATTTTAATTAACTAATTAATTAATTGTTTTGCAGTATTGGGGTTTAAACTCAGGACCTACACCTTGAGTCACTCCACCAGCCCTTTTTTTGTGTGTTGGGTTTTTTTCAAGATAGGGTCTCAAAAACTGTTTGTCCCAGGCTGGCTTCAAACCTTGATCCTCCTGATCTCTACCTTCTGAGTAGCTAGGATTATAGGCATAGGCCACCAATGCCCAGCTGTTTTCAATATTTTAAATTAAAAATTTTACAGTGTTAGAAAAGTGAAAATATAGAGTATAAACCTACATTCAACTTTCTCTTTCTTCACTTCTTCCTCTGTCTCATTACTCCCTGCTTAGTCTCAGAGTGACACAGCTTGCTGTGTTGGACTCTGAAGAGGCTCCTGGCTGTGTTTGAGAGCAAGAGTGTCCATGGTTGCATTTCATACAAATACAGTCCTCCTTTTGTAATGAGCTTCTCTGTTACTGTCTGCAGCACTGGCCACCATCACAGCAGTGCTGTGGAATGCAGATGTGTGGGTATTTGGACACAGACTACATTAAAAGAGATTCTATAAATTACTCTATCTGTAAGGTAGTAAAAAGAGCAGTACCTTCTTTAATCTTGTGTATTGCATGAGATAATCCAGACTGTGAACCCAGTTTATCTGTTTCTTGAGGTTAAACTTTATTACCACACCACACTGCCTCTCATGAAGTACCAAATGAATTTTCCAGTGGAAGCAGTGCTGGAAAAATGATGAAGTTCCCTGATTAACCCACAAATGTAATCTGACCAAACCCACTGCAAACTCTTGCAAACAAAGGTAGTGGCCAAAATTCTTTAAAATTGGAGACTGGCAAAAGAACAATGCAGGAGGTATCACAATACCTGACTTCAAACTATATTACAAAGCAATAATAATAAAAACAGCATGGTACTGGCACAAAAACAGACATGAAGACCAGTGGAACAGAATAGAGGATCCAGATATGAAGCCACACAACTATGAGCAACTTATCTTTGACAAAGGAGCTAAAAATATACGATGGAGAAATAGCAGCCTCTTCAACAAAAACTGCTGGGAAAACTGGTTAGCAGTCTGCAAAAAACTGAAACTAGATCCATGTATATCACCCTATACCAAGATTAACTCAAAATGGATCAAGGATCTTAATATCAGACCCCAAACTCTTAAGTTGATACAAGAAAGAGTAGGAAATACTCTGGAGTTAGTAGGTATAGGTAAGAACTTTCTCAATGAAACCCCAGCAGCACAGCAACTAAGAGATAGCATAGATAAATGGGACCTCATAAAACTAAAAAGCTTCTGTTCATCAAAAGAAATGGTCTCTAAACTGAAAAGAACACCCACAGAGTGGGAGAAAATATTTGCCAATTATACATCAGACAAAGGACTGATAACCAGAATATACAGGGAACTTAAAAAACTAAATTCTCCCAAAACTAATGAACCAATAAAGAAATGGGCAGGTGAACTAAACAGAACTTTCTCAAAAGAAGAAATTCAAATGGCCAGAAAACACATGAAAAAATGCTCACCATCTCTAGCAATAAAGGAAATGCAAATTAAAACCACACTAAGATTCCACCTCACCCCTGTTAGAATAGCCATCATCAGCAACACCACCAACAACAGGTATTGGCGAGGATGCGGGGGAAAAAGGAACCCTCTTACACTGTTGGTGGGAATGTAGACTAGTACAACCACTCTTGAAAAAAATTTGGAGGCTACTTAAAAAGCTGGACATCGATCTACCATTTGATCCAGCAATACCACTCTTGGGGATATACCCAAAAGACTGTTACTCCAGAGGCACCTGCACATCCATGTTTATTGCGGCACTATTCACAATAGCCAAGTTATGGAAACAGCCAAGATGCCCCAGCACTGACGAATGGATTAAGAAAATGTGGTATCTATACACAATGGAATTTTATGCAGCCATGAAGAAGAACGAAATGTTATCATTCGCTGGTAAATGGATGGAATTGGAGAACATCATTCTGAGTGAGGTTAGCCTGGCCCAAAAGACCAAAAATCGTATGTTCTCCCTCATATGTGGACATTAGATCAAGGGCAAACACAACAAGGGGATTGGACTATGAGCACATGATAAAAGCGAGAGCACACAAGGGAGGGGTGAGGATAGGTAAGACACCTAAAAAACTAGCTAGCATTTGTTGCCCTTAATGCAGAGAAACTAAAGCAGATACCTTAAAGCAACTGAGGCCAATAGGAAAAGGGGACCAGGAACTAGAGAAAAGGTTAGATCAAAAAGAATTAACCTAGAAGGTAACAGCCACGCACAGGAAATCAATGTGAGTCAATGCCCTGTATAGCTATCCTTATCTCAACCAGCAAAACCCCTTGTTCCTTCCTATTATTGCTTATACTCTCTCTACAACAAAATTAGAGATAAGGGCAAAATAGTTTCTGCTGGGTATTGAGGGGGGGAGCGGGAGGGGGTGGAGTGGGTGGTAAGGGAGGGGGTGGGGGCAGGGGGGAGAAATGAACCAAGCCTTGTATGCACATATGAATAAAAAAAAAATAAAATTGGAGACTGGTTTGAGTGCCCATAACTCACACCTGTAATCCTAGCTACTTAGAGGCAGAGATCAGGAGGATCATGGTTTGAAGCCAGCCTGGGGCAAACAGTTCTTGAGACCCCATCTTGAAAAAACCCACCACACACAAAAAGGGCTGGTGGAATGGCTCAAGCAGTAGAACACCTGCCTAGAATGCATGAGGCCCTGAGTTCAAACTCCAGTACCACCCCCCCCCAAAAAAATTTGGAGACTGGGCCAATATAAAAATACAAAAAAAAAGATACGTTGCAAAGTACTATCCTGAAATAATTTTCTAATTTTAATGTTAGTATCCAACTATCTTTATTCATACAGAAATTATTTTCTACTCACTTATTCATGGGACCATTGTCAAATACTCAAAGCTAAAAGACACCTTGGAGACAAAATTTCAGAAGAGTGCTATGAGTATGTATATGACAGCTTTTATAACCATCACAGTTTAATTTAACTGTTTCGTTCCTGGGGACCCCTAGATCATTTTCCATGTAAGCAGATCATTCAGACTCTCTGGTACAAAGTAAGTGTATGGAGGTGAAAGGTGATGGGTCTTTGAGTCATGACCTTTTTCTGGGGAGCACACCCTTTGAGATGGCACAACACAGCAAACAGCTGATTTAAAATAAGCATGGTTAAGTTTTTCCAGCAATTTTCTCAGTTTTCCTAATGGAGGTTTTAACAAGCTGGAGAACTATTGTTGTACAGAAGGATGTTTACAAAAAATAAAAGATTTCTCTGGTAAAAATAAGGTTGGTAAATATTGCATCAAACATTGCAGAACATTTTGATATATGAATATGCATTGAAAATCTCCCAGTGGGTGATAGATCAGTCAGGGTTTCCCAAACTTATTTGATTTGTGCCATATTTTTATTGTATACCTACTAACATTTCTTAGAACTACTTACATGTAGACACTTTAAGAAATTACGTCCATGAGCCAGGAATGGTGGTGCATACCTGTAATCCCAACACTCGGGAGGAAGAGGCAGGAGGATAGTGAGTTGAAGGGTGACCTGAGCTACATAGTAAGTTGGAGGTCAGTCTGGGCTACATAGTGAGATCCTTTCTCAAAATGCCTTAAAAAAAGAAAAGAAAGAAATGCCATCCTAAAATATACAGACCTGTAAATGCAAAATGTACCTAATGTTCAGGTCTTGAGTTTTACTTCTTTTCTGCCTGGTTCTGAAAACTTCCATGGGATGAGTAGTGGAGGGACCAATACCAAGCTGGGATAATTAATTGGGCAGAAGGATAATCATGTAAATAAAAGTAACTGGAGGCTTGTTAGGCAGATCCTGTATTAGTGTGAGTAACTAGGAAAATTCCCAAATATGCAACCCTGGTCATTTGCTTTTTAATTATATCATAAAGCCAGGTTTTTCTTCTTAAGCCAATTTATCTAGTTATCCTCCATCCTATCATTTTAGATTAATTTATTAGTCCAGGCTTGATTGTATATATTTCCTAGAAATAGGTGTTAAAACTTGAAAAAAAAAGCAATATACATGGCCCCTATTGTTGAGAAGCAAATGATCTAATATGTGGGGTAAAATATTGCTTATGCAGCCCTCTTCCTCACTGCTGGATGACACAACCATCAGAGGCATACCAGGCTTGTTTTTTTCTCCATTTAAATACATTCCAGGCCAATTCTGTTCTCAGCACTTCAACTTATACTATTGTCTTGCTCTAGAATGACCCCTTACTCCTTTCTATCCATGGCTAGCTGGTCTTCCTTTAAGATCTGCAAGATCTACTTGAGGGTACCATTTGTTCTTTTTTTAATGATTTTATTAGCATTTAATAGTTATACAGGGGATACATTGTGATATTTACATATGTGTTTAAAATATCTTAGTTGAATTTACCCCCTCCATCACTGTCCCTCTTCCCCCCCCCCCCCCGCTCCCTTTCTTAGAACAATTTCAACAGGTTTCATTCTTCTATTTTCATATATGGATACAAAACAAATCCACCATATATACCTTCATTCCCCCTTTCCTTGTGTCCACCCCTGTCCCACTAGCACCCAGTCCCAGAAAAGATTTATTTTTCCCTCCCTTCATTTTTTTTTTTGAGGTACTGGGATTTGTACTCTGGGCCTACACCTTGAGCTACTCTACCAGCTCTTTTTTTGTGATGGTTTTTTTCAACATAGGGTCTTGTGAACTATTTTCCTGGGCTGTCTTTGAGCTGGAATCTTCCTGATCTCTGTCTCCTGGGTAGCTAGGATTATAGGCGTGAGCCATTGGCACCTGGCTCTGGCCTTCATTTTTTAAATTAAGTGTATATTGATAGTCCAAGGGGGTTTCACCTGGTACTTCAGGCCTGTATCTATCGTACTTTAATAAAATTAACCCCCTCCCCTCCATTACTTACTCATTCACTATCACCATGATCCCCTAATATTCAATAGTTCAGTGCATTATATTATATTAATATATACATGGGTTGTTTCAATATTTTTTGTTCTCTCATGTGTATATCGAAACATATATGATCACAACACATATTATATATAGTGACAGAACAAAATTGTATTAGTGAGTCTGTCTGAGGAGCTATGGGAGGTGGGAAAGGGAAAGACAATGTTAGAGAATGAAAAACATTGAAACAACCCATTTGTTCTTTAAAGCATTCCTTTATTTACCTTTTCCCACCTCCTGTTATCCTTTGTTTCATTATGAGGTTGATTTCTTATGTCTATTTATCTTGACTCCTAAAATAGGTTTCGAGTTTCTTTAAGACAGGGGATATTTTATATGGGTATTTCATACAGTATATAGCACAATCCCGTACATAGAGGAAGTTGGTAATAGTTACTGGGGTGGTGTACACCTGTAATTCCAGCTACTCAAGAGACTGAGGCAAGAGAATCACAAGTTTGAGGCCAACCTGAGAAACAGCAAAAGTTCATCTAAGAAAGTATTTACTAAGCCAGACATAATGGCTCATGCCTGTAATTCTAGCACTCATGAGATTTAGGCAGTAGGATAGTGTGTTCCAGGCCAGCCTGGGTTATATAGCCAGTGAGTTCCAGGCCAATGTAGGCTACATAGTTACATAGACTAAAAACAAAACAAAACAAAACAAAAAAGGAAATGTCACAGCAACTAAAATTATAATTTTGGCAAGATTAAAAGGGCTGACTATGTATCCTTTTAGTTTATTATGCTAGTTTTCCATTTGAAAAATCAACCCACCTTGAGGTGTGTAGAAGGCATACATGCAGTATATGAAGTAAAATTTAAAAATCAATGTATATTCAATATAGACTTCATACACACCAGTTTAAATGTTTTAATAAAATAAAATTTGTGGGATTTTTTTGAGATAGGGTCTTGCTATGTAACCCTGGCTGGGCTCAAACTTGTAATCCTCCTGTCTGAACTGCCTGAAAATTTACATTTTTAATAAAATGAGCTGATTGCCAACTTTGGCAGAGGATGTAGGACATGCTATTTTCACTATTAGTTGCTCTTGTAAACAACACAGTTTAGTTCAATTAGTGTGATTCATTCAAACAGATCATTAAATCATTATTACAGGCTAACAACTGATTAGCCAAATTTTTTTCATAGCTGAAAATCATCACATTATGTAAATTCTATTAGAGTGAAACTGTAATTGACTTGAATCTCACTAACCTTAACTCTCAGTTAACAGGAATTTTTTCTGTACTTGAATTTTAAAGAACAAGGCAAATGACAGAATAATTTTATTGCCACTATGGTATATAGATGCTGATCATAGGTTGTCCCATCACAATGAGTATCTCTATTTTTTGTGTCTTGAGTAATACTGGGAAGGAGTGTAGCCCCCAGAGAGCATCTAGTTGGTGATTCTTGAAATTTTACCTTTGTTGTTAGTCTTTGATTTGAGGAATGGAAAAAGACAACTATCTTTGAAAGGAGAATTATACAGTATAATAAGTGGGTCACACCTTAGATAGTTTCCTACATGAATGTTCAGTGAGGCCTATCAAGGGTCAGTTTTTTTTTCATTTTTCTTTTATTATTCATATGTGCATACAAGGCTTGGTTCATTTCTCCCTCCTGCCCCCACCCCCTTCCTTACCACCCACTCTGCCCCCTCCCTCTCCCCCCCCAATACCCAGCAGAAACTATTTTGCCCTTATTTCTAATTTTGTTGTAGAGAGAGTATAAGCCATAATAGGAAGGAACAAGGGGTTTTGCTGGTTGAGATAAGGATAGCTATACAGGGCACTGACTCACATTGATTTCCTGTGCGTGGGTGTTACCTTCTAGGTTAATTCTTTTTGATCTAATCTTTTCTCTAGTACCTGTTCCCCTTTTCCTATTGGCCTCAGTTGCTTTAAGGTATCTGCTTTAGTTTCTCTGCGTTAAGGGCAACAAATGCTAGCTAGTTTTTTAGGTGTCTTACCTATCCTCACCCCTCCCTTGTGTGCTCTCGCTTTTATCATGTGCTCATAGTCCAATCCCCTTGTTGTGTTTGCCCTTGATCTAATATCCACATATAAGGGAGAACATACGATTTTTGGTTTTTTGAGCCAGGCTAACCTCACTCAGAATGATGTTCTCCAATTCCATCCATTTACCAGCGAATGATAACATTTCGTTCTTCTTCATGGCTGCATAAAATTCCATTGTGTATAGATACCACATTTTCTTAATCCATTCATCAGTGCTGGGGCATCTTGGCTGTTTCCATAACTTGGCTATTGTGAATAGTGCCCCAATAAACATGGATGTGCAGGTGCCTCTGGAGTAACAGTCTTTTGGGTATATCCGCAAGAGTGGTATTGCTGGATCAAATGGTAGATCGATGTCCAGCTTTTTAAGTAGCCTCCAAATTTTTTTCCAGAGTGATTGTACTAGTCTACATTCCCACCAACAGTGTAAGAGGGTTCCTTTTTCCCCCGCATCCTCGCCAACACCTGTTGGTGGTGTTGCTGATGATGGCTATTCTAACAGGGGTGAGGTGGAATCTTAGCGTGGTTTTAATTTGCATTTCTCAAGGGTCAGTTTTGAAGGGACAAGTATGTACTAAAGATCAAGGACAATACAGTGTCCAAGGAAAGCACACTTCTTATGGCTACCCATAAGAAACTCTGGTTATGTAGTAGGGCAGCATAGGAACAAGTGTTTTTGAGGATACGACAATGAAGGGAGGGCTGGAAGATGCCAAAGCAAACCTGAGCCAGGCATGGCCCACACACCTGTGATCCCAACACTTGAGAGGCAGAGGTAGGAGGACTTAAGTTTCATGCTTGCTTGGGCTAATTTACTTCATAAGTTTTCTAATGCCAGCCTTATATTCCTGGCCTTTCTTTTTTTTTTGGTCACTGAGGCTTGAGCTCAAGGCTTTATGCTTGCTAGGCTTGCTAGGCTTGCTACCACTTGAGCCTCTCTGCCAGTCCCTTTTTGTCATGGGTTTTTTTGAGATAGGGTCTTGCAAACTATTTGCCTGGGCTGGCTTGAAACCGTGCTCCTCCTGATCTCTGCCTCCTGAGTAACTAGGATTACAGGCATGAGCAACCTGCACCTGGCTTTCTTCTCCTCTTTCTTTCCTTCCTTCCTTCCTTCCTTCCTTCCTTCCTTCCTTCCTTCCTTCCTTCCTTCCTTCCTTCCTTCCTTCCTTCCTTCCTTCCTTTCCTTCTTCCTTCATCCCTCCCTCCTTCCTTTCTCTCTTTCTCTCCCTCCCTTTTTCTCTCTCTCTCTCTCTTTGGGTTGAACCCAGAACCTTGTTTTACCACTGAGCTACAATCCCAGCTTTTGGTTTTTTTGAGACAGAGTCTTCACAAGGCACAGGTTGACCTTGAACTTTTGAGCCTCGTACCTCAGCCTCCTAAGTGCTGAGATTACAGGTGTGAACCACCATACCTGGTACTCCCAAAATTTTAAAAGGCTCCCACTACAGTGCTTTGTTTATTCTTTTTACTTCTTTGGTGAGACTGGGCATGCAGTTGAACTAAGGGCTCCATGCTTGCAAAGCAGGCACTCTACAACTTGACTCACACCTCCAACCCATTTTGCTCTGGTTATTTTGGTGATGGGGTCTCTCAAAATATTTGCCCAAGATGGCTTCAAACCACAATCCTCCCAATCTCAGTCTCCCAAGTAGCTAGAATTATGGGCATGAGCCACTGGCACTTGACCACTTTGTTTTTTCTTAAAGTTTGTTTTGCTAAATGTAAATGCTTGGATTTCACTGTAATAATTTATAGTGATGGCCATCGTGGAGGTAAGTTGTTAATTGGCATTTTCTTTTCCTAGTGAGCTCTTATGCATGGTAACTATAAGGAGCTGCCCTTGCCAAAAAATAAAAAAAAAACCACAAACAGAAAGAAACCATAAGCACTTGGAGATGACACAGCCACAGCCAGCTGTATATTAGCCCTTGATTCTGAAGGTTTCTTTAGTTGTGGTGGTTTTTTAAAGGAAATTAAATACCAGATACCATCAGTCATAGCAAAGTCAGAGAGATCATCAATTCCAGCCATCTTCAGGTAGCTTAGGAACAATATCCCTTGTATGGAACTAGTATATCGGCTTGTCCTTTTCATTGCAGCAACCTATGCTTTGGTAGTTTCTTCTAGAGACTCCCTGTGGGGTGAGGAGTAATCATTTAAGTAGGTAAGACTTTGTCACACTGGAGGCATTAACTAGAACTTCAACACACTAGGACCTTAGATTTAACCTAAAACTTTTTATAGAATCTTAAATCTTAGTATTTTTTTTCTTGTAATCTCTAATTTGTTGGCAGTATTAGGCAAGTGCTCTATCACTTGAGTCACTCCACCAACTCAGTATTATTTGATTTTAAAAATTGATTTTAAAAAATGGGGTCTAAATTCCAAATAGAAAAGATAAAATAATATGTGTTTATATAATAAACTGCTTATAATTGGAAAAAAAACATTCAGAGGGAAGATGAGTTACATAGGACAAGCTTTAAATAACACTGTGAGTTAACTACTTCATTATTTATTCCATATCAATTATGTGCCTACAGGGAGAGGTGGCCCAAAAATGTATACACATATGAACAAATGTAACAACAATAATAAAAATAAACAAAGAAAAAATATAAAATTAAAAAAAAATATGGGCCTACAGTTATGTTAAATTGGTGATTTGTCTTTGTCTTTGACTTTCACATTCTCTGCTTTGTGAGAGATACCTAGGAATACAGAACCTTAGGTTCAATTTTTTTTTTTTGCGGTACAAGGATTTGAACTCAGGGCCTACACCTTAAACAATTCTACCAACCCTTTTGTGTGATGGGTTTTTTCAAGATAGGGTCTCATGAACTATTTGCTCCAGGCTGGCTACGAACTGCAATCCTCCTGATCTCTGCCTCCTGAGTAGCTAGGATTACAGGCAGGCTCCCGGCTGGAACCATAAGTTCCTAAATTACCTTACTTAGAGTTATTTATTACTGAGAGCAACAGATTTTAAACATGGAAGTAACATAATGAGATTTATGTAGGAAAGCAGATTTTCCTTATGTTTGGTGGACAATATTTTGGAGGTGGGACTAAACAGCCTGTTGCAGCAATCCAGGGGAAGAAGTATGGAAGTGACAGCAGAGATGGCGAGAAGTTGCAGATAGAAAGATTGATAGGACACAGAGACTAATTGTAGATTGAGAGAGGGCAGGGTAACCGAGAAGGCAATCGAGGATGGTGTCCAAATTCTAGTTTGGAGAATTAGATATATGTTGATGGCATTGACATAAATGTTGCCCTCTAATCCACTCTGTGCCAGGTACTAATCTAAGCACAGCTGTGGTACAGAGGGGATTTTGTATTCCAGTGGAACACTATGCATCAGCCCCAGCACACCTTCAGGGTTATCTAATCTTGCTACATGGAAGCTATTTTGCAACTCTGTAAATTGAAGGTACTTGTTATATTAGTGATGCAAAATAATTCTTGTCTTCCACAATAGTGCTTCTCTAGAGACAGGCAAATCTAATTGCTGGAAGATGGAAGAATGATTTTTCTCAGTTTCTTGCCTCCATTTGCACATCCACTTCAGTATTCCCCATCTAGAAGTGTGTCTCTTCTTTGACTTCGACTTTTAACCAGTTGTAACACTTTACCAATTTCATCACTAGTGAGTTAAATAAACTCCTTAATGTGCTTTTTGGATATTTGTATGAGTTGTGATTTTACCATTATTTTGAAAATTATCTTTTAATAGGGGTGAAGTTCATAAACATTGTGCTCATGGAACTTACATTCTAGTGGAGTAAAGGGATAATAAAGCAAGTAACTGTAGAAGTATAGCAAAGTTTCTATTGAGAAATACTATGGGAAAAATATAGAAAGGAAGTAGAATAGGATTGGGGAATGGGTGGGATGAAGTAAACAACGGGTCATAGGAAGGTTCTGATGAGAAAGTTCCCTATGACTAACAAGAAACAACATATTCTTGCTTTTGGAAAATATCAGGAGCACACAGTTATTTGAATGGATAAGCCACATTCATAATCCCGATAGTTCTCCTTATCGCATCATGTGCTCTTCACTACTTTAATCAGGAGGAAGGAAGTGTTTTTTACCCCATCTCATGTTTTTGTTTTTCCTTTTTTCTGTGCAGCAAAACCTACTCCAACTTCATCCCATCCCTTCTGATCAATATCTTATCTTCATTTAATGCAATCTGGTAGTTTGCATTCAACAAATCTTATAGTGAGCATGTCACAGTCTTTCTGAGACAGAGTTGAGAGTTAGGAAATTTTTGCTTCATACCAGAAAATTTTCTAAAAGGTTGGGATCTCTCCCAGAATAAACCAATCAATGGGAAAGGATGTGTCAGATTTCTTCTTCTAATGAAAGACAGCATATTTAGTGTTGCAGGGAATACAAAAGAGAAAGGCACTATGGAAACAAATATTTAACCAAGACTGGAGAGGAATTCAGGTTATTTGAAAAAAGAAAATTGGAGTGATTTCCCTACCACTTCCATTCTTAAAGGAATGCATACAACTTTCCCTTCTGTGCCTGTATAGTTTTGAGAGATAAGGAAAAACTTAACAGACAATTCTTTTTATGTGCCCCTTTCCCTAACAGCCTTCAATCCCTTTTGGCTCTGGTTGAAAGTTACTGCTCTCAGGTGTGTTTTAGAGTATCTTTTTGAAAATTCTATTCCTAAATCATGATTTCAGAGCTGCAACCTAAGGAAATTGTTTTCTGTAATTGCTGAACTTACCATCTGGATATCAGACACAGAGTTAATTAAAAAGTCATCAATTTTTTAAAAAGCCATCAATTCTACTTCCAATGTATTCTATTCACAGGGAAATAATCAAGGTCAATTTTGAGGAAATTCTTGCAAAACAGTTCTTCATCTACGTGTTCTCCCCAGCTTGCATGCTCACCACTGCAACAATTTACTACAGGCAGATTCATGGGTTCACATGCCCTGGCTGTGGGCTTGATTTGACAGTGTATTTGTGACTCAGTCACTGCTTCATTCAATTCTACCATTTAGTTATTAATGCTTTGTCATATACCTTGAAGATACTACTTTTAGGTCTTTCCCTGAGCCCTCTGCTAGAGTCAAATCATTAGAGTCACTTGGTATTCCAGGTAATTAATAGAGACGGCCCACTACATTTTGGATCCGTTGTTTGGCTTTTTCCTTCGGATTGGGGAGTTCCAGGCTTACAAGCAATGTTCCATTAATGTTTATAAATATGTTACATCTCTTATGCTCAGTAGCCCTTTCTCTTAGAAGAGTCAAAACTTTTTGCTTTGTTGGAGAGGTCGTGAAAACACATAATGAAACTAAAGAATCACAAATGGAAGAAGGATAAGAAACAATTCAGGGGGAAAGTCAAGTCTAAAGTTTTGAAAGCCCCATTGATATACAACTGTGTAATCTGATAGGGGTAATGCATTAAATCACTATAGTCATTAACATCTTTGCTGGATAAATTGACCAAGTAATCTTAATTAGAGTTCCTTGTGAGAATAAGCTACAGGGAGGAGCAAGTTTTGACCTGGGCAATGAAGATGCTGTGAAACATGAAATATGTTAAAGGAGTGCCAGAGAAGAGCAAGTCTCATGCCAAAAGGATTAGAGATACATTTATTCAACAAGCATTTGTTAGTAAAAGAACTACTTAGGGTGGAGGAGTAGAATGGTAGGAGAAGAGGTAAGTGCAGAGGGAGCAAGAGAGAAAACAGATAACTTCCTTCACAACTGTGTCAAAAGCTAGCCCTTTGGACATTCAAAGGTTATGTTTTCTGCAAACATCTTATCTCTTCTTTGTTAGTTTGTTTTAGACTATACTGGAAATTCTCTTATCTCCTTGTTCCTTATCTGTTTTTGATTTCTTTGCTTGTTCATTGACAGCAGGCTGAGAGCAGCCACTGAGATTTCTGACTTCCTGGAAACTTTTCATCCCTATGCTCACAGAAGACATTTGCTTTGTCCTCTAAGTTGCCTTGGCTAGGGTCTGGGTATTTACATAAAGAGGTATTTGAGGCAAAAAGTGGAAGTCCATCTCATTTTGTGCTTTACTGAGTTATGAGGGGTTAACTTCTTTTCCTGCCAAGGTCATGAGGAAGAAAGCTGTCTCCTCAGACATACTAACATTAACCTGAGAACTAAAGATTACAGATGCAGAGGGACCTTTGAGCTTTAAAGCTTTCACAATCAAACTGCACTAAAACCGCAAAAAATTAAAATAAAGCCACCGTAAGGGAAAAGCTCAAATTATACATTCTTTCAGAAGAAATGCATTGCTTTTCCTTTCAGGACTAGCACAAACCCTCATATAACTTGTCTGAATGCACAAGCCAATGTTTTGAAGGTGGCACAGTATCAGAAAGGCTACACAGAGGCTTTGGTGCAGCCTGTCATTGCTTTGGTTTCCCATCTGTAAAATACACACACTAATGTCTATCTCACAGGATTTCTAGAGTCAGAAATAACACTGGAAAACCCTAGCATTGTGCTTTCACAAACTAGGTGCCCAGTCAATGGTAGGCAATATCAACATAATATGAACAATGGAGAGAGAATCCAGGTCCTGCCATCTGCCTGGTAGATAAACTTGAGAAGCTAAGGCTGAGGAAGAAGGTAATCTGGTTCTTTTGCAATGGTTAGGTAATTTTCAGAGAAGTAAGAGATAGTCTGTTGTGATAGAGAAACAATAGAACAAAAATGTTTCTGATAAATGAGAAGAGCCCTTAGGAAAAACAAAGCTATATTTTGTAATGAGCAGCCCTATATTTTGAAATTTATGGAAATTCCAATTGTGGGACAATCATTTACAAGTAGTAGCATGCGTTTCCATGAGGACTATAGTGCTGAAGAACATATAATTTGTGTTGTCACAAACTGAAATTACAACAAATTTCATTTAAAGATTGTGATTAGCTGTATTTTGTGATTCTAGAGCTAGGCAACACTTTGTTCCATAAGATAGAATAAGTGTTCCTATGGAATGTGCAGAAGAGGTTGGTTTTGTGGCCAGAGAAATGCTGAAAAGAGCAGAAACAATGAGCAGAAAAATAATCAGACATTTCAAAGTTCTTTTCCTTGTAAAACTGGGACCAGGGGGGCAAAACAACAGAAAAATAACTGATAGGTTAACATCAGGTTACTTTTTTGTAAGGATTAAAAAGCACAAAGGGAACTTTATTACCATGATGATTGAAAATGGCCTGTTTAGGAAACTTAATTGTTATCACTTTCTCCTGATTTCTCAGATGGTCTCCTGATTTCTCCTGATTTGTTTTGGTTTGGTAACATTGAACCTTAACATGAGAAACTCCATTTTGATTTTTAGTCTGGTCAGTTGAAGCCCACTCCAGAAGCCCAGTCCAAAACAGTGGCCTCTGTTTCATGTAACAGGTTATTCTGTTAAATCTATTAATTCTGCCTCTTATTTAAATTGATGAAAATAAATATTGCCCTTTAAATTGAAGCAATTTCTTCTTTTTTTGACAGTATGGGGCTTTGAACTCAGGGCCTCACACTTGCTAGGCAGTCACTGTACCACTTGAACCACTCCGCCAATGTTGTATGTTGGGTATTTTCAAGATAGGGTCTTGAGAACTATTTGTTGGGGCTGGCTTGAACCTCTATCTTCCTGATCTTTGCCTCCTGAGTAGCTAGGATTATAGGTGTGAGCCACCAGTGCCTGGCTCCATGGGCACTTTTTAAGTTTTTAAAATAATTGTGGTATGTGTACATGACAAAGTTTACCATTGCAATCCTTTTTAAGAGTTGCATAGCCAGTTCTATGGTACTAAGTACATTTACATTGTTGTGCTACCATCCCTAGTAGTGGTGGAAGAGGAAGGGAAAAGGGAGAAGGAGGAGGGAGGACAAAAAATAGTAATAGAGAGGGTGAATAGGATCAAAATACATTAGATGTACATATGGAGTGTCATGATGAAACCCCTTACTATGTACAATTTAGCATAAGCTAATGAAAATAATTTTTATTTATTCATATGTGCATACATTGTGCCATTTCTTCCCCTTGCCCCCCACCCCCTCCCCTGCCCTCTCCCTCTCCCCTCCATCCCCCCCACTCCCTTGCTTTGTGGGAGAACCTGTTCTGCCCTCTTCTCCAATTTTGTTGAAGAGAAGACATAAGCAATAATAAGAGAGACAAAGCAGTTTTGCTAGTTGAGATAAGGATAGTTATACAGAGAGATTCCTAGCATTACTTCCATGTAAAATAAAAATCTTAAAAGATTCATTCATGTTACAGCAGGTATTGGAATTTCATTACTTATTTCTTTTGGTTGTACTGGGGTTTGAACTCAGGGCCTACACCTTGAGCCACTCCACCAGCCCTTTTCTGTGTTGAGTTTGTTCGAGATAGGGTCTTGTGAACTATTTGCTCAGGCTGGCCTCGAACCATAATCCTCCTGATGTCTGCCTCCTGAGTAGCTAGGATTACAGGCATGAGCTACCAGCACCCAGCAATAAGTGAAGAGGAAGACAGGGAGAAAATCAAGAAGCAGAAAGCTAGCTACAGGGAGAAGAGACCATAAGAAAATGCCATTTCTTTAGTTTGGATAGGTAGGCAGTGAAGATATAGCATGCTTAAGTCAAAGGCGTGTGTAGAACAAAAGAATAAATTGATAACAAAAAAGCAGGAAGAACAGTCCAAATGATCATAGATAAGAAGATTAGCATTCTAATGAAATGCATGTACATTGTTGGGGTAAGATAAGTAGTGTGATGACCTTAGAGAAATGCTGAATAAAATTCATGATAGAGCTTAATTGTTTGACATTTTCTCTAAAGTATTTTCCAATTTAGTTATTATTTAGGTTTACAATATGCTTTTGATATGAGCAAGGTGAAAAAGAATGTCTCATCATAATGTCTGAGCTATGCCTTGTGGCTCAAACCCTGGGGGCTGTGGCATGCAACTGCCATCTGGTGACGGTATGTTGCCATAGCATGGTTATATATCTACTATAACCATAGCATAGTGTATATATATACTACTTAAGGGCAGAATTTGCAAAACTAAAGGGATGGAGTAGTAGTAAATGTTCCAGGGGTCTAAATTAAAAAGGGCTTTAAAATGTATACATGTACAAAGGTCAAAAAACAACCTCTAACTCCCTTCTCAAATTCAGAGTCATACAGAGGCAACATTTATTATTGGCAAAATGGGATTTTTTAAAATAGATATAGACAGTTTATGAATCACAAATTATTTTATTGACTTGGTGATCTGATTTAGACGACTATGCCATAAGTGTACACAGCTTAGAAAGTTATTAAATAAAAAAGAAGTGAATCTTAGAGGAGATGTTTTATAAGCTCTAAATCTCTCATTCTAAAGTTTATAGCCAGCCGGGTGCCAGTGACTCACGCTTGTGACTCAGGGGGCAGAAATCAGGAGGATCGTGGTTCTAAGCCATTCTTGGCAAATAGTTCATGAGACCCTATCTTAAAAAAACCCATCACTCAAAAGGGCTAGTGGAGTGGCTCAAGGAGTAGGCCCTGAGTTCAAACCTCAGTACTGCAAAAATAAATAAATAAATAAACTTTATAGCCCTTTAATAAAAATCAAGTATTCTTTTTCCTAGGTTCTGCATGGAAGTGGAGGGTTGTGGGGGTGGGAGTGGGGCTGGGGGAGGGAGGTGGCACAAACTATATACACATGTAAGTAAATGTAAAAACGATCAATAAAAGGAGAAAGAAAAAAATTTTTTAAAGTATTCTTTTTCTATTGTATTGTTCATGTTTTCTTTGCCATTCAAGAGTGCTTAGGAAATGTAGCTTAGTGCTAGAGTGCATGCGTAGCATGTGCAAGGCCCTGGGTTCCATCCCCAGTGCCACTACCACCACCACCAAGAGTTCCAGCAAATGCTTATAGAGTTCATTTTACTTGAAAAAGTATTTGATAAATGAAGCACCATAATGATTTGAGGATTAGTAATCATTTTAAAAACAGATATATTGGGCCTAGAGTGTAACTTAGTGGTAGATTCCTTGACCAAAATGCACAAGACCTTGAGTTCAATCTCCAGCACTGCCAGAAAAAAGAAAAAGAGTATTCTGGTAGCACAAGTGTAAGTGATCTACTTCAGTAACTCAAAGACGGTATGATTAGCAGGAATGGATGGCCTAATCTGCACTGGCTTCTCTTGGATGTTCAAATGTGGAAAGCTTGTCTCTTTCTAGCTTCATCTTAGTTAGCTGTTTAGGGGTAACAGTGATGAAGTATCCTGAGGGAAACCTCTGAGCTACCCAACCGAACATTATAAGACTGGCAAGACTGGATGTATGGTCTTAGAAGAGCTAATGTATTGCTTAATTTTAAATTGAAGAAAATAGCAATTGGAGTTAGTAAGGAATGAAAATCATAAATAAATTCCTTATTGCCTGGTCTGAGGATGTTTTCTTAAGAAATTTTAATTTTATAAAGAATGTTATTACCTCTTTGAGGAAAACAGTTATACACACTTCAACTTAAATGGGGTTATATCCAAATAAACCCATTGCAAATTGAAAATATTGTAAGTTGAAAATGCACTGACTACACCTAATCTACTGAACATCCTATTTTAGCAACACAGTACACTGCAGAGTATCAGCTGTTTTTCCTGTGAGGCTGATAGGGAGCTGTGGCCCACTGGTGCTGTGCATCCTTACAGGAGACTATCAGACTACACATTCTTATCCTGGCAAAAGATCCAAATTCAAAATTCAAGTATGGTTTCTCCTGAATGCGTATTTCTCTTGTACCATCACAAAGCTGAACAAATCCTAAACTATCTGAAGTCAGAAACTATATTTTGTTGAATAATATTAGTTGAAGTTCCGACTTAAATTTCTTTGCAGTTCCCTCTGTGAGCAATTAGCTATGTATGCCTTTGCTTTACAATCTGGAGTTATAAGCAGGGAGGAAGCTGAGAGTGGCAGTGGGAAAATTCATTCAGGCATCAACAGGAAACTGCATTGGTCATTTTCCTGACCCTTACCATCTTAAGCAATCAGGTCTTATTATGAGCCTATTTGATATTATCTGGTACTATATTAAGCCTCTGACATCTTCAGTGTTAGGTGGAAAAAGTGAGTAAATTGGCAAAAGTCTTCAAAAACAGAGACGTGAGTTTATTTTTTCTTTCACCTTTATTTCCACCTCTTTATGTTTTGGAGGTGCCAGGGATGGAACGAGAACTCTTCCATTGAGCTATACTCCTATCTCCTCCATCTCTTTTCTTCTGTACTGTAGTTTTTACGCATCTGATGTGAGTAGGTTGAAGATAGTGTTCTCCTATAATCAGTAGTCGGGAGTCAAATGGACACCTTGCTTAGTACCCTTTTGTAGTTATGTCTAGCTGTCCTTTATTTTTTGTACTAATGTCCACGTGTAGGCATTAGGACAAAACTAAGTGGATTCTCTGCCTTCCATTTCCGTCCCATTTAGCCATACTCTATGGGAGAAGTTAAACCAATTTTCTTAGGCATTGTTTTCTTTTACTCAAGCCTTAGAATGTGTACAAGTCATATAATATAGACAATCCATGCAACTTTTGTTTTTAGACAGGGTCTCGCTATGTATCTCAGGCTAGTCTAGAACTTGCAAACCTCCTGCCTCAATCTTCCAAATGCTGGGATTATAGATGTGGGTCACCACACCCAGTAAAACAGTTCAAATGTGTTGGTCTGAACTTCAGAGCTCTTCTATTGATCCCATTTCCAGTTTCCAAGTACATTCTCTTTTTAATTCCCAGTGTGTTCTGTAAACAAGCTCAATGTATTATACTGGATTATATCACTGAATCTTCAGAATGACTTTATGGTGTAGGTAGGTTTTTGTTGTTTGCTGGGACAAGGTCTCTACATAGCTCAGGCCGCCATGAGCTTGAGATCCTCCTGTTTCAGCCTCACAAGTACTGGGATTATGGGCATGTGCCACTGTGCCCAGCTATGATGTAGATACATTCATTCTTACTCTCATTATACAGGTGAGGAAACCCGAGTTTATAAAGACTTTATCCAAGATGGGGGTGTTGTCACAAACCTGTAATCCCAGAAGTTGGGAGGCTGAGGCAGCAGTATCGCAGGTTTTAGAGTTCAAGGTCAGCCTGAGCTATATAGCAAGTTCTAGTTCAGCAAGGATCAGTCTGAAAAAGAAAGAAAGAAAAATACTTTGTCCAAAAGTAATGCGATTAGTCACTGGCAAACCTAGCATTAGTATCATTGCTGGATTACCCTACATGCTGACTGCTGGTGTCTTCACCTTGTGATTGAAGCAAGGACATAAAAACATTTTGAAGCATTTGGTTTAACATTAAAGAGGGCATTATGAAAAATAAGCAGAAATTTCTTAATCTTTATTATGTGACTTTGTTTTCATTTTCTTCACCTGTGCCTATGAACTGAGTTGGTTTCTTAATAGCTTTAAGGCTGGTGAGAAAAATGATAGATGCAGTAAAATTCTATCTTTTTAAAAATTTTGTGTTATGGAGAATTTAGAATACAGAAAAGTAGATAGAAGAGTATGATGAATTCCTGTGTATCCAACATCCAGCCACAGTAATAATCAATCCATCATACTTCATTCATATCACATCCATTATTCCCTTCTATATATAAATATGTATGTATCTCTATGTATAAAGAGCAGGTTTATTTTTTAACTAAATGATTTTAAAGTCATTTCAACTATAACATGAATAATTCTTTCAGTAGCATCAAATATCCTGTAATTATGCAAATTTCCAATTGTTTCATAATCTTAAGTATTTCACACTCTGTGTTTGAAGTAGGATCCACATAAAATCTGCATGTTGTGATTGGTTTCTCTTTAAGTCTTTTTAAATTTGTCAATTACATTTCCATCTCTTTTCTTTCTTTTTCCAAGTGTTAAAGGACGAGTTTGTTATTCTTGTAGAGTTTCCCACAGAATGGATTTTGTTGATTGGATTCCCATGGTGTAGTTTAACAAGTTCCTTTGTGCTGTGTATTTCCTATAAAATGGTAATTTGATGTAGACACTTTATTTAATCTAGAAGTTTGTGTTTCTTTTATTCAGGACTACTTTATATGTGGTGTTGTCTTCTTCCATTAGGAAGCATACAATATCTAATTGTCCCTCCAAATATGTTTATCCACTGTTTGATATAAGGTCCTATTTATTAGAGTTCTTCTTAATCTTTCTTTAATAAATTACATCCACCTTACATTGTCTAATATTTTTCAATTTCAGGTTCTTTAAAGTGGAGTAAATACCCAAAAACTCTTAAACTGAGCTGAGCATACAATTCTAGAGTTTTTTGTTTCTTCTGATGTTTTTGTTTTAAAATATTTGTGAAATGAAGACAGAATATATTCAAGGTATACAATGTGATGATTTCATATATGTGTATATTGTGTAATGATTACCACAATCAAATAAATGAACATATCTATCACTACCCATGCTGTACCTGACACCCCCAGAACTTGTTCTTCTTATAACTGAAAGTTTATATCACTCGACTGACATCTCCCCATTTCCTCCAACTTTCTTCCTCTCTCCCTCCCTCCCTTCCTTCATCTCTACTGGGGATTGAATCCAGAGTCTCACACACACCAGGCCAAGTGCTATACTACTAAACTACATTCCCGGCCCTATCCCCCTTTTTTTCATCATATATGGTGGGTCTGTAGTTTAAACTCAGGGCTTGAGTTGGTCCATGCCTCCAGTACATTTTACTCTGGATATTTTGGAAATGGGGTCTCTTCAGTTATTTGCCTGGGCTGGCCTCAAAGTGCAATTCTCCTGATCTCATCCTCCCAAGTAGCTAGGATTACAGGCATGAGCCACAGGTAACCCATCCCAAGCCCTATCTTATGCCCACTTCTATAGCAAATAAGTTTTAGCAACTTGTGTTCATTAATACTTAATGAGACATTAATTCATTTTGAAAAGAAGTAAGCATTTTCCCATCTATTTCATTTGTTGACAATTTTAACTAGTTTACGTAATTACAATATAACTAAACTGGAATGTATACGTTTTGTAAAACATACAACTGACTTTTGATAGCTAAACTGTTAAAATGATGGATGAAGAAATGTGTTTTATCAGTCATTGCTGTCAGTACGTCCTGGATATCCATTGATTTGATTTGGAATGGGAATAAATAGTTAATGAGTCATTAAGTTGTGGTCTGTTAAAGAGCTTCCAGCATACTGCTATCCAATGGAATTTTCTACTGTGATGGAAATGTTCTATGTTTTTGTGATCTAACATAGTAGCCCCTGGACTGTGTGGCTGTTGAGCCATGAAATGTGGCTGATGTGATTGAAATGAGACTCAGGAACTGAATTTAAAATTTTACTTGATTAAAATAATGTATTTAAATAGCCTTATTGGACAGCTCAGTTTCAGGATACCAAATCTGTACTGGGAAAGAACTGACTCCCAAATCTGATTTCAGAGCCCTATATTCTTAACCATAATAATACACTACTTCCTGATTTGTTAATTTTGGAATTAATTCTTAAATACTACATAGCCTTTGTGTATGATATTCCCTCTGGTTGAACATTACTCTCTTCCAATCTCTCAAACTTCTTAGCCTGATGTGATAACCAGTCTCTATGATGGCCTCCACTATGACTTGCCTCACTGATATTTCCACACTTCTGTTCCCAACCACAGTGATCCCTGTGTAACCAATAAATTGTGTTAGAAGTGAAAATGCTTGACTTTGAAGGCTTTTTACAAAAAGTTCTTTGGCTTCCACCTTGATCTCTTGGAGAACTTATTCTTGGCCATCATGTAAGAGTCCACTTAACATTGTTGAAAGAATCACAGCAGAAGTTCTGAACCTTCATGAGGAAGGGGAGGGTTCTAGTTAAGATAAATTTTTCGAGCCATCTCCTCCAAGGTACTGGGCATATTAGTGAAAATGTATTGGACCTTATATACCAGCTCAGCTGCTAACTGAGTACCATTGAGTAACCTTAAGAAAAGAGCAGAGGAATTACTCAACTGAGCCCTGCCTGAATTCCCAACCCTCAGAATTATGAGATATGTGACCCTAAATAACAGAGAGATTCTCTAAAGAATAATGATATATATTTGGGAATAACAGAGCATTACAATGGGAATATGAATGCCATAGCAACTATGGGCATTTTCAAAGAGTCAGAGGCAAAGGGAAACCTTTAAAGGCAAAAAGAGAAATTTACATAAAATCCATGAATTCAAAGTTCATTTGTCTTGAACACATGAGGCAGCGGGGGCTATTACTGGGCAAGTGTTCTGTTGAGAGCATCTTGTTTGAATTGCTGCAGTCTTAAAGAATATAGAAGATAAACTTTGTTTCAGAAATCAGTGCATGTGGAATGAGAAAGAATTTCCTCTAGGGCTTTAGAAAGTCTTTGAGAAAGTGCTTATCTTAGATAGATATGCATGAGTCTCAATTTTGTCTGGGTTTGACAAAGAAAATTTCATGTTATCATCAGCAATTTTCACAGATATAATAAATTATTTATTGTTTTAAGTTTTAGGGTTAGTTTATTACACTGCAACAGATAAAGGAAAACTTCACTAAATTTTACTCTTCTTTCAAGAGTTACTATTAGAATTATGCCTAGGAACCCTGTTCAATTTTCCCTTCATTTTATTTTATTTTATTTTTTGATACTGGAGGTATCAAAACTCAGGTCCTCACGCTTGGTGCTCTACCACTTGAGTCACTCCACCAGCCCTAAGTTTCCCCTTTTAATTCACCTTTTTTAGTTTGGGTTAAGAGCAGATCTTCTTTGCTACAATGCCAAAGGACCACTTACTATACTGTAGTCTACATTTCTAAGCTTATCCTATCTTCTCCACTACACTGTGGGATCCTTGAGGGAATGTCATACTGCATCTTGTGAGATCTTGCCCCAGTACTAGGTACATAATGACTATTCAAAACAAACTAAATCATAGAACTTCGGTGTTGGAGGAACTTCAGATATCATTTAAAACAACCCAATCTGATCTACCAAGTGTTTGCTCATTCAGCCTGTGAGGAAAGCCCCTACCATGATTGAAAGTCACTGCCTCTGAAGGCAGCGTATCCCATCTTTAAACAGCTCAGACTTGTAAGACAGCTTGTCAGTTTAACTGTCTCCCCTCTGATCACTTTTTCATTCCAGCTCATCTAAAAATCATGTACTCATTAATAAGTTCATTTGTATTCACTTATGTGCCATAAACATTCTTAAGCCTTTTTAATATTCTGCCTTGTGTACCTAACTGTATTACAAGGTTGAAAATAAGGTAACTGTCTTAGACAGATTTTATTTTCTCTTGTTGGAATTGTTGTAACTCAGTTTATGCAGACTAGTAGAATGAACTGGCTAAGAGAATGTTCTGGAGTCAGATGTTTTGTGGTTTTGTAAAAAAGATGCAACTTAACTTAAAAAGGCTTAGTTTGTTCATCTGGAAAAAAGAAAAATAACTTCCTTGTACATGCATTTACACAGCACTTTAAGTATATACTACTTAACTCAGAAACTGAAATACATAAAATACTCAACTTTTTCACGACTCCAATCACTGTTATAGAAACACAGTGGCAATAGACTAAATAAGCTTTCTTTCTCATATTGAACACTGGATTATTGCCCAGTTTTATTTTGTCTCCCTTATCTCTTTGCCTCACCTTTGCTTGGCTGCTTTCTCTATAAAACTTTACCAGTGACACTGATTTTTTTTAAAGCTTATCTGTGATTACTTTTTTCTTTAAAGTTGTTTATTACTAACCCAGAGAGTCAGAAGATTTGAATGTACAAATAATCCTACTTACATATAAAATGATAATTGCTCTTATCACAACTTTTCTTTTTGTCACAACTTTAGTCACAAAATCATTTGGAATCAAAGCCTATGCTTCATTTGCAAAAAAAATTGTGACATTGTATGGACAAATCCATCTTCATTGGTTAAAATGTGCAAATTCATACCATAAAGAATTGAGGTATTATTCTATTTGATTTCAACATAGCCATGTGACTCTTTTAGATTCCAACTTCCTCTAACACAAAGCAAGTAAAATAATAACTTCCTATTTCTCATATTGAACACTGGATAACTGCTCAATTACCTCTCAGGGTTGCTGTGAATATCAACGAGATGAGGTCCTGTAGGACTGGTGTTGGGGTGGGAGAATGCTTCCTCTCCACTTCTGATGTTTTCTTCCAGTAAAAGGATAACACTCCATGCCTTTACCTATTCTGTACCCATTCTAAGTCAGGGATAAGAGAAGACTACATTACTTATTATACTTTGGATAAAGAAGCTAAGAAGGCCTAGTACAGTGCTTGCTTCTCCTCTGCTTCCTTGGCAGTAGCTATCTGCAGGGACTGTGTCTTGCTTTGGTTTCTATGTGCCGACTCTGGTTTTCTATGTCTAATTCTGCTAAGAGGCTAAGTCTGAAATTCTGAAGTTCAGATTAGTAAATCCACATTTCTTTAGATGTATCATGTTCTTCACTATCAGTTTTATGAGTAATGAAGTTGATATTTTGTTATCTATCTAACTTACTATTATGCCCTACATTTCAATTGGTTCAGAACTTCAACAGGAAAGGGATATTTCATTTATTGGGCTGCCTCAAAGACCCCTAAAGCAAGGGACTGGGTTTTAATCATCTTTGTAGTTCTAGCACCTGTGTGTCTGGAACATATCAGGTACTCAATAAATGCCTTCTCATTGAAATCCTTTCCAGTAATGCAACATACTATGTAAGTGAATATTATTTATTAAGAAAAACAGAGGGCTGAAGTGGTAAAGGGCCTGTCTAGCAAGCACAAGGCCCTGAGTTCAAACTTCAGTACTGCCAAATAAATAAATAAATAAATAACAGAGCTGTATTGGAAGATTTATATTTGTCAAATTTCTAGGAGATGTTATTACTATGGCATAACAATGCACTACACTCTTAAAGTTTTATAAAATAGGATGGAGAGCTCAGTCCTTATATT
Source organism: Castor canadensis (assembly GCF_047511655.1). Taxonomy (NCBI): domain Eukaryota; kingdom Metazoa; phylum Chordata; class Mammalia; order Rodentia; family Castoridae; genus Castor; species Castor canadensis. Next base: position 41,812,501 of record NC_133405.1, on the reverse strand, counting down.
ATAGATTAGAAAACTGAGCTATAAGGTAGTAACACAATTAATTTACTTAGACACTCCCAGAAAGTTAATAGTCATATTTGGAGTAAAATAACAACATCAGAACTTTATTAGCTAGTCTAGGTTCTTATTTTGCTATTCAGTGGAGTATGCTGAGAGCACATCTGTAAGCTTTCAAATCACTAAATTTAGATGACAGGCTTTTTCCTTCATTTGGAGGATCAGAAATACTTGGGTATGTTCTTGAATCTTTGGATAACAAATAAAGTCGTTTCAGTACCTTGGATGGAGTAAGTAAGGGATTATCACAATTAAAAAGAGGTGAGAAGTTTTTGATTATTATCAGAAGAGTAATTACCAGCCAACTGCTGCATTTATGAAGACAATGACAGATGTGCAAGACAGCCGGGTTAATTGAAAGTCTGGTAGGCCTTTGTTTACATAGGATAATTCTATGTGCATGCTATAAAGAAGAAAGAAAATATGACCAGTTAATTGTCAAATGAAGAAAATAAATATCACTTGGAGAATGTTCTGATCTACTAAATTTAATGGTTTGTTTTTCTTAGCTTGCAAGATAATCTGACAAGCAACTTTTGATGAGGTGAATAAATTTTATGCCTAGAGAGCACATACTATTACAAAATTATATGGCAAAGAATTTGCTAGAGCATTTCCTATTTTTAACTTTTATGTGGCTATTTTGAAAAATGTACATTGCTGTGAATTTCTAAAGCGACGCTTCCACCCCAACATCACCATGAATAAATATAAATGGCACTGAAATCCATGAGTCTGACTCTTTCACTGATTTGGACTGCTAAAATGTTTCCTAAGTCTTGGCACCTGTAAAAAAGAGCATTTCTGTCAATAAGAAGACCAGAGATGTAGTCATTGGCTGTGTCACTAGTAGTTCAGAAACTTGGAATAAATTAATGTTCACATTTTGGGCTTCACCCATTTTCATGTCTCTAAAATTAGATGACTAGACTAGATGGTCTCTAATTCCCTTCCAAAGGTCTATCACATTGCAAGAAAAAAAAACCCTACAGTTTTGGCATTTAAAAAAAATCTCTCTCTCTCTCTCTCTCAACCTACCTCCCCTCTCTCATTCCTCCTACTCTCTCCCTTTGAGATAGGGTCTTGCTGTGAGGCTGAGGCTGGCCTTGAACTTGTGATACATTTTTGCCTGATAGCAGATATGTCAAAAGCATTCAGTAAGTACTTATTAATGGGCTGACCTTATACAAACTGATGTTGAAAAGTAGAAGAAATATTAGGCTGAAACTGCAGAACACAAAAAAACAGGGAAAAATAATTTTAAAAAAGCCTTGGGAATTTAGAGTTCTCTATGCAATAAAGATACCTTTCAGGCAGAACCAAAGTGATCTAAAAGAGATAATTTGAAAAGCAAGAAGGAATAGTGAAGAAATGAAATGAACAGAGAGTTTTTAAACAATAATGATAATGTCTTTTAGAGCAAAAAAAAATACAAAAAAACTAAATACTGAATAATAAATAGCACATAATTCAACAGGAGGTTTGGTCAGATTGCACCAGGTTTAAAGTGTTCTAAGGTTCTCATATTACTGACATGGAGGGTAAAATACTGGAAAATTGGAATTTCAAAGGATTGGCATCTTGGATCACCATGTGATTAATTTAAATATTAATTATAAAGATATATGCTTGGAAATTAAGACATACTTTCAATAATTAAATGAGAAATACAAAATTGAAATGATAAAAATATTGGAAATAAAAAGCAACATAAATAATAAAACGGATTTAGCTAAGACACTGAATCAAAGGAAATTGATAGTCTTTTTTAATTTTTGTTGTACTGGGGCTTGAACTCAGGGCCTACACCTTGAGCCATTTCATCAGCCCTTTTTTTGTGATGGGTGTTTTTGAGATAGGGTCTTGCAAACTATTTGCCTGGGCTGGCTTTGAACCATGATAGTCCTGATCTCTGCCTCCTGAGTAGCTAGGATTACAGGTGTGAGCCACTGGCGTGCGGTGGAAGTTGTCATAAGTGCAAATATTTTTTCCTTCTTTTAAAATTGTTTTTATATTTATTTATTGTTTGGGCCACCTCTCCCTCCAGCCTCCTGCTCCCCTCTCCCCTCTCTCCACCCTCCACCTCCTTTGTTTCCAGGGTTAAGTGCAAATATTAAAAGGAAGAAAGGTTGAAAGTTAGCGGCAATATGCGTGCACCTCAAGAATTTAAAAAAAGAATTGAAAAATAAGGGCTGGAGATGTGGCTCAGCCCTAGCATACTTGCCTGGTATGCAAGAGGATCTTGGTTTGATTCTCAGCACTGAAAAAAAAAAGAATAGAAAAATAAGTTTAAAGAAAGAATAAGAAACAGAAGAACAAACAGCAGAGATTAGTGAAGTACAAAACATATGATAAATGTATGATAACAAACATATATGTATATATATAACAAACATACAATACAGACAACCAAGACAGTCAAGAGTTAATTTTTAGGGAGGAAGATAAAATTGAAAAATCACTGGCAAAAATAAGCAACAAATAAAAATGTAAGAGATATGATACAGATGTATATTAGTAAGGATGAAAATGGACAAATAACAAAGAATGCATCTGTTATTTAAAAGAATTTTTTTGCAGTACTGGGTTTTTTTTTATTGTTTTATTATTAATACGTGCATACAAGGCCTGGGTTATTTCTCCCCCCTGCCCCCACAGCCTCCCTTACCACCCACTCCGCCCCCTCCCTCTCCCCCCACCCCTTCAATACCCAGCAGAAGCTATTTTGCCCTTATCTCTAATTTTGTTGAAGAGAAAATATAAGCAATAATAGGAAGGAACAAGTGTTTTTGCTGGTTGAGATAAGGATAGCCAAACAGGAAGTTGCCTCGCATTAATTTCCTGTGCATGTGTGTTGCCTTCTAAGTTAATTCTTTTTGATCTAATCTTTTCTCTAGTTTCTGGTCCCCTTTTCCTATTGGCCTCAGTTGCTTTTAAGGTATCTGCTTTAGTTTTTCTGCGTTAAGGGCAACAAATGCTAGCTAGTTTTTTAGGTGTCTTACCTATCCTCACCCCTCCCTTGTGTGCTCTCGCTTTTATCATGTGCTCAAAGTCCAATCCCCTTGTTGTGTTTGCCCTTGATCTAATGTCCGCATATGAGGGAGAACATACGATGTTTGGTCTTTTGGGCCAGTCTAACCTCACTCAGAATGATGTTCTCCAATTCCATCCATTTACCGGCGAATGATAACATTTTGTTCTTCTTCATGGCTGCATAAAATTCCATGGTGTATAGATACCACATTTTCTTAATCCATTCGTCAGTGGTGAGGCATCTTGGCTGTTTCCATAACTTGGCTATTGTGAATAGTGCCGCAATAAACATGGGTGTGCAGGTGCCTCTGGAGTAACCTGTGTCACAGTCTTTTGGGTATATCCCCAAGAGTGGTATTGCTGGATCATATGGTAGATCAATGTTTAGCTTTTAAATAGCCTCCAAATTTTTTTCCAGAGTGGTTGTACTAGTTTACATTCCCACCAACAATGTGAGAGGGTTCCTTTTTCCTCACATCCTTGCCAACACCTGTTGTTCGTGGTGTTGCTAATGATGGCTATTCTAACAGGGGTGAGGTGGAATTTTAGTGTGGTTTTCATTTGCATTTCCTTTATTGCTAGAGATGGTGAGCATTTTTTCATGTGTTTTTTGGCCATTTGAATTTCTTCTTTTGAGAAAGTTCAGTTTAGTTCACTTGCCCATTTCTTTATTGGTTCATTAGTTTTGGGAAAATTTAGTTTTTTGAGTTCCCTGTATATTCTGGTTATCAGTCCTTTGTCTGATGTATAGCTGGCAAGTATTTTCTCCCACTCTATGGGTGTTCTCTTCAGTTTAGAGACCATTTCTTTTGATGAACAGAAGCTTTTTAGCTTTATGAGGTCCCATTTATCTATGCTATCTCTTAGTTGCTGTGCTGCTGGGGTTCCATTGAGAAAGCTCTTGCCTATACCTACTAACTTCAGAGTAGTTCCTACTCTTTCCTGTATCAACTTTAGAGTTTGTGGTCTCATATTAAGATCCTTGATCCATTTTGAGTTAATCTTGGTATAGGGTGATATACATGGATCTAGTTTCAGTTTTTTGCAGACTGCTAACCAGTTTTCCCAGCAGTTTTTGTTGAAGAGGCTGCTATTTCTCCATGGTATATTTTAAGCTCCTTTGTCAAAGACAAGTTGGTTATAGTTGTGTGGCTTCATATCTGGGTCCTCTATTCTGTTCCACTGGTCTTCATGTCTGTTTTTGTGCCAGTACCATGCTGTTTTTATCATTATTGCTTTGTAATATAGTTTGAAGTTGGGTATTGTGATACCTCCAGCATTGTTCTTTTGACTGAGTATTGCCTTGCCTATTCGTGGCCTCTTGTGTTTCCATATAAATTTAATGGTAGATTTTTCAATCTCCTTAATGAATGTCATTGGAATTTTGATGGGAATTGCATTAAACATGTAGATTACTTTTGGGAGTATAGCCATTTTTACTATGTTGATTCTATAAATCCATGAGCATGGGAGATCTCTCCACTTTCTATAGTCTTCCTCAATCTCTTGCTTCAGAAGTTTATAGTTTTCCTTGTAGAGGTCATTCACATCTTTTGTTAGGTTTACACCTAGGTATTTGATTTTGTTTGAGGCTATTGTAAATGGAATTGTTTTCATACATTCTTTTTCAGTTTGCTCATTGTTAGTGTATAGAAATGCTAATGATTTTTCTGTTTATTTTATATCCTGCTACCTTGCTGTAGCTATTGATGATGTCTAGAAGCTTCTGAGTAGAGTTTTTTGGGTCTTTAAGGTATAGGATCATGTCGTCTGCAAATAAGGATATTTTGACAGTTTCTTTACCTATTTGTATTCCTTTTATTCCTTCTTCTTGCCTAATTGCTAGTACTGGGGTTTTAACTCAGGGCCTATACCTTGAGCCACTCACCAGCCCTGTTTTCTTTTTTTTTCAAAATAGAGTCTCATAAACTATTTGCCTGGGCTGGCTTCAAACCTTGATCTTCCTGATCTCTGCCTCATGAGTGTCTAGGATTACAGGCATGAGCCACTGATGCCCTACTTATTTAAAAGTTTTTAAAAGGGTATAATGACCAAATTTATGCCAGAACATTTAAATGGGGGGGGGGGGACAAAAACCTCTAAAATCAGGAATGAGACAGGGTGTCCAATTTCTCCACTCTTATTCAATATAGTACTGGAATTCTTAGAGCAATAAGACAGGAGAAAGAAGTAAAAGTCATTCAAATAGGGAAGAAAGAAGTCAATTTATCCTTCTTTGCAGATGGAGTGATCTTATACCTAAAAGATCCTAAAAACTTCACCAAAAACCTCTAAGTTCTCATGAACATGTTCATCAAAGTAGCAGGATACAAAATCAAAATACAAAAATCAGTAGCCATTCTATACACAAACATTGAATAGTCTGACAAAGAAATCAGGAAACAATACCATTCACAATAGCATCAAAACATTAAGATACCTAGGAATAAATTTAACAAAGGGAGTGAAAGACTCATACAATGGAAACTATAAATCACTGAAGAAAGAAATTGAAGAAGACATTAGAAGATGGAAGAACATCCCATGCTCATGGATTGGCAGAATCAATACTGTGAAGATGACTATACTACCAAAAGCAGTGTACATGTTCCCTGCAATCTCTATCAAAATTCCAGTGACATTATTTACTGAGATAGAAAAGACAATCCTAAAGTTCATATGGAAGCACAAAAGACTTTGAATTGTCAAAGCAATTCTGAGCAAAAAGGGCAAATCCAGAAGTATCACAATACCTGACTTTAAACTATACTATAGAGCCATAGCAATAAAAATAGCATGGTAACAGCATAAAAACAGACACAAAGAACAATCGAACAGAATAGAAGACACAGACATAAATCTATGCAGCTATAGCCATTTGATTTTCAACAAAGGAACCCAAAACATGCATTGGAGAAAAGACAGCCTTTCAACAAAAGGTGCTGGGAAAACTGGGTAGCCACCTATAGAAGACTGAGTCTAGATCCCAGTTTCTTGCTTTGTACTAAAATCAATTCAAACTGGAACAAAGATTTTAGTGCAAGATGTGAAACAGTGAAATTACTATAGGAAAAATAGGAAAGACGCTAGAACATATAGGCATAGGTAATAATTTCCTGACTAAAACTCTGATAGGTTGATAGTTAAGGGAAAGAATTGACAAATGAGACTACATTAAACTAAAAAACTTCTGCACAGCAAAGGAAATAGTCACTATACTGAAGAGATAGGCTATGTAATGGGATAAAATCTTTGCCAGCTATACATCTGATAAGGGATTAATAGCCAGAATACACAAGGAGCTAAAAAAACCTAATACCACAAAGGATTAACAACCCAATGAATAAATGGCAAATGAAGTGAACAGAGCCTTTTAAAAGGAAGAAGTCCAAATGGCTAAAAAACACATGAAGAAATGTTCACCATCCCTGACCATAAAGGAAATGCAAATCAAAACCACATTAAGATTCCACCTCATTCCTGTTAGAATAGCCATAATTAAGAACACAAACAATAATAAATATTGGTGAGGATGTGGGGAAAGAGGAACCCTCATAGACTGCTGGTGAGAATATAAATTAGTACGACTACTATAGAAAGCAGTACAGAAGTTCCTCAAAAAACTAAAAATAAACTGCCATATGATCCAGCAATACCACTCCTGGGCATATAGCTGAAGGATTATAAGTCAGGTTACAATAGAAGTACTTGAATACCCATGTTCGTTGCAGCATTATTCACAATAACCATGCTTTGGAAACACCTGATGAATGGATTGAGAACATGTGGTATATATACATAATGGAGTATTATTTGGCCATAAAGAAGAATGAAATTATGTTGTTTTCAGGTAAATAGATGGAACTGGAGATCATCTTAAGTGAAGTAAATCAGGCTCAGAAGGACAAAGATCACATGTTTTCCTTCATATGTGGAAACTAGACCTAAAAGATATAAATGTATATATGAATACACATATGATCTTACATAAATATACACACATATATACATGTATATATATATATATACATACATATACACAGAGAGAGAGAAACACAGAAAGAGTATGTTTATAATAGTGGATTTGTCTGAGGGGAATATGGGGAGGAAGAAGAGGAAAAGAGTATGACAAAAAAAATCAGCATATATAGAGAATGATAGAGAGTGAATAATATTGAAATGCATTGCATCTGTGTATGAAGATAGTAGAACTAAATGCAATTTAAGCTGTTGAATAATAGAGAAAGAACAAGTAATATAGGAGTTAATTTGATTAAAGTACAGTATATGTATGTGTGAACTTCCATAGGAAAACATCCTTGAAAAAAATCAATATATACTTAAAAAATGAAGGACAGGAAGCTAAAATAGGTCCCATCCAACAGTGGGTACAAGTGGGAAGGGGGAGGGTAAACAGAGACGGTGAAGGAGGAAGAATATGGCTGATGTACTTTGAATACGTGTATGAAAATAGAACAATGAAACCTGTTGAATTGTTCTAAGACTAGAGGAGGGAGAATGAGGGGGAATGATGGAGGGGGGTGAATTTATTGTAAGCACATAAGTAAATATAAAAGTGAATCCCCCTTGTACAACTAATAAATGGCAATATGTTTCTTTAAAAAAAGGAAAGGCCATGTGAGGACACATGGAGAAGGTGGCTGTCTGTCAGCCAAAGAGAATGGCCTCAGGAGAAACTAGCCTTGCTGGTGTCTTGATGTAGGAACTTTCAGTCTCCAATATTGTAAGATAATATATTTTTGTTGTTTAACCTACTCTATTTGTGGTATTTTGTTATGGCCACCTTCACAAAGTAAGGCACACATTTTCATGTAACAAGAGAGTTCTAAAATACATGAAGCAAATACTGAGAGAATTGAAGGGAGAAGTAGACAATTCACCAATAATAGTTGTAGACTTCAGCATTTCATATTCTGCAATGGATAGGCAGGAAATCAAGAATGAAATAGAATATATGAACAACACAAGGCAATACCCAGACCTAAGAAGGACCTGTAGAATATACTGAAGAACATAAAATAGATACATCTGCAGTGTGTATGAAGATTTTCAGGCTAGACCACATGCCATGCCTTAAAACAAGCATCAATTCATTAAAATGTGTATGTGCTAATCACAGTGCAATAATATTATTAATAAAGAAAAATCATTCGCTGGTAAATGGATGGAATTGGAGAACATTATTCTGAGTGAGGTTAGCCTGGCCCAAAAGACCAAAAATCATATGTTCTCCCTCATATGTGGACATTAGATCAAGGGCAAACACAACAAGGGGATTGGACTATGAGCACATGATAAAAGCGAGAGCACACAAGGGAGGGGTGAGGATAGGTAAGACACTTAAAAAACTAGCTAGCATTTGTTGCCCTTAATGCAGAGAAACTAAAGCAGATACCTTAAAGCAACTGAGGCCAATAGGAAAAGGGGACCAGGAACTAGAGAAAAGGTTAGATCAAAAAGAATTAACCTAGAAGGTAACAGCCACGCACAGGAAATCAATGTGAGTCAATGCCCTGTATAGCTATCCTTATCTCAACCAGCAAAACCCCTTGTTCCTTCCTATTATTGCTTATACTCTCTCTACAACAAAATTAGAGATAAGGGCAAAATAGTTTCTGCTGGGTATTGAGGGGGTGGGGGGGAGAGGGAGGGGGCTGGAGTGGGTGGTAAGGGAGGGGGTGGGGGCAGGGGGGAGAAATGAACCAAGCCTTGTATGCACATATGAATAATAAAAGAAAAAAAAAAAAAAAAGAAAAAACATTCCTAAATAACTAATGTGTCAAAGAAAAATCACAAAGGTAATTAGAAAATCTTTTCAGAGGAATAAAAATAAAAACACATCATACATATGGGTTGTAGTTTGCTTATGGAGATATTTATAAATTTAAATATTCATATTAAAAAAAGAATTCTAAATCGGTAATTATATCTTGACCTAAGACACTGTAAAAATGAGAGCAAGCTAAATTCAAAATAAGCAATCTGAAGAAAATAAGGAAGATTAGGGCAGAAATTAGTGAAATGGTAAAAGGAAAAATAGTTGAGAAAATCAAGGAAACCAAAAGTTGGTTCTTTGAAAAGACACAAAATATTGAAAAATTCATATCAAATAATAAATTTTGAGAGAAAATTTAAAATCAGAAATGAGAGAGAATCACTATTGACCTTACAATCATAAAAAGGATTATAAAAGAATATGGTGAATGATTTCATATCTACAAAATAGATCACCGTAGCAAAGAAAAGTTTTAAACTGCTACTTTTTGTTTCTGGTCCTGTATGAAGTTTGAAAGTCATCACTCACCTTCACAATCAGAAAAAAAGCTGACCAAACTGAAAATCCACAAATTCTAGCTCCTTCAGAGGATTGAGATCACCATGTAGAAATTGGAAAGACTGACAGGTATATACTGAAAATCAGAGCTTACTGGAATAGAAGCCTAGGAGCTGAGATCTCCACTAGAACAAGTAAGTAATGGGGTAGGAAAACAAGTAGTAATTGATGAATTGCTGGAGGGTGAGTATGGACAAGTTTGAGAGTTAAAAACTCCAAAAGGTCTCATTCTTGTAAGTTTTACCTCCAGAAACCCTACCAGGTTCTGACAGAGAGGACAGAGTAAAAAGCCTCTTCTACAGCTGGTATGGTGTGGTTCACACCTGTAATCCCAGCACTCAGGAGGCTGAAGGAGGAGGATTGGATCAATGAGTTTGATGTCCAACTGGATTACTTATTGAGACCCCGTGTAAAAAAAATCCCCTTGTTTTTCTGGCACAGGAACAGGAAAAGTGAAAAGGTTGAAATATGCCCAGAGAATCCTGTTCTTTTGTTTTGTTTATATATTTTCAAATTTAAGGTCGCACAGCCTGTTGCTCAGGTTGGTCTGCAATCTTCCTGCCTCAGAGTTTCCAAGTGCTGGGATTACTGGCATGTACCACCAAGCCTAGCTTTTTCTTCTTCTTTTCCCTCTCCTCTTCTTTGTCCTTCTTCTTCTGTGTGCAGTACTGTGGTTTGAACTCATGGCCTTGCACACGCTAGACAGGTGCTGTACCACTTGAGCCATGTCCTCAGCCCTTGTTTTTGTATTTGACACAGGGTCTCGCTATATGGCCTAGAACTCACCATCCTCCTGCCTTTGATTTCTAAGATTACAGGCATGAACTACCATGTCCAGTTAAATGCTAATTTTATTTTCCTCAGTGCTGCAGATCAAAGCCAGAACTACGTGCATGCTGGGCAAGTGCTGTCTCATTGAGCTACACTCCCAGCCAAACATATTCTTTTAGTGGGGATGAGTACTGGGGTTTGAACTCAGACAGGGTCTCTGGCTTGCTAAGCAGCTTTCTATCACATGAACAACATCCTCAGCCCATTTAGATTTAGTTATTTTTCAGGTAGGGTTTCATGATTTTTTTTCCCAACTTGTCCTGGACCACAATTCTCCTATTTACAACTCCCCTGTGGCTGGGGTCAAAGACATGCACAACCATGCACAATTTGTTTTTTGAGATAGGATCTAAAAAATGTTTAAAGAGGTTTTTCTTATAGAAATAAATTGATACAGGGCAGAGACTAGGATTAACATAAAGAAAGCAAGAGATTAGAGATGGAGTAAGTGAAGATTTCAAAAAATATTTTATCTTTCTTATTTTTACCTGGTGTAGCAGATAATATTGATTCAAAATCATAAGAGCAAAAATGTATTGGATGATTATAGCTTACATAAAAATGAAATTAATTACAGCAATGCTAGGAGGAACAGGAGGGGAAAATAGGGAATGTTCCATTATAAGGTACCAGATATCCTCATTTGAAAGTGGACTTAGATTTGTTGTAAGTGTATATTGCAAACTCAGACAGCTATTTAAAAACATTCTTCAAACGATGTGTTAGGATTCTTCAGAGAAACAGAAGCCATAGGAGGCATGCATTTACTATGAGGGATTGGCTCACATGGTGATAGAGACTGAGAAGTCCCATGGAATCATGTTTGCCAGCTGGACACACAGGAAAGCAGGTGGTGTAATTCTAGTTCACTTCCAAAGGACTGAGAACCAGGGGAACTGATGCTATAAATCCCAGTCCAAAAGCAGAAGATTGATGTTTGAGCTCACAAATGAGGCAGGCAACAAAAGGAATAAATTCCCCTTTCTTTGTCTTTTCGTTTTATTTGAGCCCTCAATAGATTGGATGATGGTCACCTGCATTAGGTAGAGCAATCTAATTTTCTGAGTAAACTGATTTGAATCCTAATGTCACCTGGAAACAACCTCCTAGATACACCCAGAAATAATTGTAATATGTGCACTCTGTGGGGCAAATTGACACGTAAAATTACCATTTGGTATAATTGATAGGCTGCAAGGAGAAAAAAAACCAGAATCATATAAAATGCTCATTTCAAACCACAAAAGGTAGTAAAAGAGTAGAAGACAAAAAAGAAAGCACAGAAAAGGAACACAGACAAAAATAGGAACAGTAACAAATATGGTAGATATTAATCCAATTATAACAATAATCATTTTAAAAATCAATGGTCTCTACACAAACTAAAAGACAGAAAATGTCTGAGGGGATATAAAAATAAGATCCAACTATAATTGTGCCTTGATATACATAGAGGATTGGTTATAGGGTAGCTTATACCCTTGGATATCAAAATTCTCAGATATTCAAGTACCTTATAAATAATGTCATCATAGTTGTATATGACCTGTGCACTTCTTCCCATGAGTTAAGTCATCTCTAGATCACTTATAATACACAATACAGTGTAAATACTTTGCAAAGAGTTGTTATATTGTATTATACAGGGAGTAGTAATGAGGACAAAAAGGCTGTCCATTTTCAATACATATACAATTAAAAATATTTCTTATTCCTGATTGATTGATTCCATGGATGTAGAATTCACAGATATGGAGGGCTGACTATACATGCTATCTATAAAAAATCCAATTAAACATAAAGCCACAAAAACAAACAAAATAAAAAGACCATAAAGCCACATTAATACAATAAAAACAAGATAAACTAGTTATACTAATATTATATTAGTGTAACTAATATTCAATATTATATTGAATATTCTCATATTCAAACTTCAGAGAAAGGAAAAGTATCCGGGACAAAGAAGGGAATAATAAAAGGGTTTCAATCTCCAAGAAGACAAAACAATCTTGAATGCATATGTGCCTAGCATAAGTGTGTTAACATATGTGAGGTAAAAATCAAAGAGAACCCACTATTATACTTGAAAATATCATCTCTCTATCAGAAATTGACAAATACAGCAAGCAGAAAATCAATGAAGGATGTAGGTGACAACTATCAGTCAACTGAATAGAATTGACGTCTATAAAAAACTTCATGCAAGTTCCGGCAGAGAGTGCAGTGAGGAGCGGAGCGCGGCCTGCTCCCCCGGGACCCTCCGCACTCCGCACCTCCCCGGCCTCAGGCCGCAGGGTGAGCTGGGGGTCCCGGGGACAGGCCGCGGCTTCTGCTCTGCTGACACCGGAGCCCTCGCTGCGGCTGCCCAGTGTCCGGGCCCAGCTTCGAAGCATCGACGAACCCCTCCGCCCCACCGCGATGACCTGATGGCGGCGGCGACCTCTCGGAGCCTGGACCCTGCGGGCTGCTGGGTCTCCCAGCCCAACCATGCTGGGCCTTGGCGAAGCTCCGGTCAGGCCACCGAGGAGGACGTGACGCCTTTGGGTGGCGGCGGGTGTGGCGTGGCGAGAAGAATGGCGGCCGCCCGAGCGCCGCGGAGGCCGGGAGAAAGCGATCTGCGCTGCACTAAGGCTCGCCGTCCCTTTAGGCCATCGAGCAGCGCAGATCTGGGTCCTGGTATGGCCGCTCTGGTCCAGTTGGACGAGACCTCACCCCATCCGTGCAACTACCAATGAAGGCCCAATGGTCCTGGAAGGTGAGCGGAGCCCGGGACGACGGCGGGTACAACGGTTGGCGGCCATGGACGGTTGGTGTTGGTTCCACCGCAGAGAAAGGAGTGTCAGGCCACGTTTGTCAGCTGGAAGCGCCCACCCGAGATTTAGCGGCCTTTAGAGAAGGCCCGTGTAAATAATATGAAAAAGCTGCTCTCAACTGCCCCCCCACATCCAACCTTGTAAAAGAAACTTGCAACATCTGGACGTTCTGGATGGAAAGAGGTTGCTGGCGTATGATACAGTAGAGATAGAGAACCACACGTCTTGGGAAAGGCGATTAAAAAAAATGTCTTCTGGAAGTGACTCTTTGGAGTCGTGAGACAACTTTTAGGAGTGACAGCAGGAGCGACACGTCCCCGTGTGTCCAGTGCATCAGCGGATGTGGAGCAGAAGACGGTGAGAAAGAAGAGAAGAGGTCCTGTGCCCGACTGGTCAGCTGCAGACGACGTTTTTCGAATGACAACCATTGTTTTGTGTGTGGATCTTCGTCCTCATGACTGTACATGTAGTTGACCGTGCTATGTGATTTTTTTGAAATATCTAGCCTTTCTAGATGTTCTGAAGTGCCTGATGTATTTTTCAAGTAGGAGTAGTAAAATCACATATTTTGTAAATATCTCTTTGTTAAAATTCATCTGTTATTTTGGGGTCTTCCGCATTGTTGGGGCCCTGGCTCCCAGGAGGAGGAAATGCCAAGAGCAAAGCTAGTGTGTATAGTGAGGAAGAGTACACATGGCCCCATCTGTTCCACTTTGCTGTGCAGATAGTATAAAGAACAAAGGAGTCCTAATGTCCATCTAGTCTTTCTAGATGTTAGAGAGGTGCCATTGTATGACAAAAGTAGAGTTAGTAAGCTAACAGATTTTGTACATTTTGTGCTAAAAAGGTCTTTCAAAAATCTGAGCATTGCAGCCCACTGGGTTGGTGGAGAAAGGTTCTCGGCCACAATGCTCATATTTTGAAGACACTTTGAAATGATTAGTTGTTAGGTGTATGCAGTCATTGAGGACTGCGGTGTATCTAGTGGACAAATTGAATCCTTACTTGAAGCATCTAGTCTATCTAGATGTGTAGAAGTGCCCAACGTATGTTAAATGTAGAGGTAGTAAAATAACACTTTGTAAATAGCTTTTTTGCAAAAGTTCATATGAAAATACTGTCTTTGGGGAATAGAATTGTGAAACCACCTCCAGCGGTTCTGTAGGTGCTGTCTTGTTCAGTGGGTCCGGAGGAGGTGGGAGGGAAGCAGTTGCAAAAGGGAGTATGCTAGTGTGCTCATACTTGGACATTTTCAGATGCCATTTTTTTCTGTTTTATGTATTTTGTTTTGCTGTGTATATAGTGTATATAATGGTCAAATAAGTCCAAATTTTGCAACATCTAGTCTCTAGATGTTAAAGAGGTTGCCAGTGTATGACAAAGTAGTAAAATTAGTGCATTTTGTACACTTTGTGTTGAAATTCATAGGAAGGCTTGTCCTCTATAAATGACTTTTAGATATGATTTTTCAACTATCTCTAAGCATTACATATTATGCTTGTACTTGTCCACTGGTTTGAAGGCAGAGAGAAGGAAGTGAGGAGGGAATGGTTCAAAGCCAAAATGGTCATGTTTAGAAGATACCTCAGATTATAATCATTGCTGTGTGTGCAATTTTATTTACCAGTGCTGTGTGCATAACAGACAAGTTCATATAAGAAATATCTAGTCCTAGATATTTAGAATTGCTTGATGCATTTAAAAGTAGTAATATGTGTAAATAGCTTTTGAAAACTTGGGAGATACTGTGTTTGGAAATGGAGTTGTAAAACCACCTCTGAACAGTGTACTGTCTGGACTTGTTTATTGGGTTGAGGGAGGTGGGAAGGAAGAGACTACAAAAAAGTATTTTGTTAGTGTGTGTTAGAGAATTTCAGAATATCCATTACCCTATATGTTGTGTACTTCATTTAACTCTGCTGTACTGTATATATTGTGTATATACTGGACAAATGAGTCCTAATTTTATAATATCTAGTCTCTAGATATTAAAGAGGTTGCCAATGTATGACAAAAGTAGAGTTGGTAAACTAACACATGTACTTTGTGTTAAAATTCATAGAAAGGCTGTCTTTTGGAAAGAACTTTTTGTAAGTGAAACTGTAACATCTTTTAACAGATTTGTACCACACGTGATGTAGGAGAGGAGGAGGTGGAAGAAATGAAGGGTGTAGACCAGAATGCTCCTACTTAGAAGACACCTTCAGATGTATAATTGTTGTTATATATGTGTAGTTATTCAGCACTACTGTGTATATAGTGGATAAACTTAAGTCCTTATTTGAAACATCTAGTCTTTCTAGATGTTTAGAAGTGCACAAAGTATGTTAAAAGTAGAGGTAGTAAATAACACATTTTGTAGATAAAAAAACAAAAACAAACAAACAAAAAAAAACTTCATGCAAGAGCAGCAGAATGCCCATTCTTCTCAAAGTTAGACCATTTGCTAAAATAAAGCATATTTTGATCCATAAAGCACAAGTCAGTAATTTAAAAAGAATAGAAATCACTCACATTAAAGTAGGGGATTATTTGGGCAGAGGAAGTGGACCAATGGAAGGGAGAAAAGAGAAGGAAATGGGGGTTAAATATGATTAAAGCACAAGATACGGAGGTATGAAAATGTCATGATGAAATCCATTCTTTTGGTGGTACTAGGGTTTGAACTCAGGGCTTTGTACTTGCAAAGCCAATGCTCTACTGTTTGAACCACACCTCCAGTCCATTTTGCTCTGTTTTTTTTTTTTTGAAGTGGGTGTCTCATGAACTATTTTCCCAAACTGGCCTCGAACCACAATCCTGCTAATCTCACCACCCTTTCAAGTAGCTAGGATTACACGTGTGAGCTGCCAGTGTCCAGCTGAAATTCATTAGTTTATACAATAAATATACACTAATTAAAAAAAAAGAAAAATACATACAAAAAAGAAAAATACACACAAAGTATGTTCTCAGATGACAAAGGATTAAATAAGAAACCAACAATAGAAAGGTATTGGAACCTGCCAAACTTGGAGATTAAATAATATATTTCTAAGTAAGACATGGATTAGGCAAGAAATCTCAAGAGAAAGTAAAAAGTATTTTGAGCTTGGAGCTGAGGTGTACCTCAGTGTTAGAGTACTTGCCTACCATGCACGAGGCCCTGGGTCCAATTCCTAAGGCAATTTCCCCTCAAAACCCCTAATATTTTGAGCAAAATGAAAATGAAATTATAATTTATCAAATTTCTGAGATCCAATGAAAGCAATATCTAGGGGATAATTTGTGGCATTGGATGCATGTATTAGAAAACAAGAAAAATTTATAGTCAAAATTTAAAATCTAAGCTTCCACTTTGAGGAACTGGAAAAAAGAAGTTCCCTAAGTAAGCTGAAGAAAAGAAATATTAAAAATCATAAGAGAATTTTTTCAGAAGATAAAAACAGAGAAGACTCATTCTATGAGACCAGCATTGCCCTAACACCAAAACTAAAAATATAAGAGAGGAAAACTATACACCAAGATCTTTCATGAATGCAGATGCAAAATTACTCAAGAGAACACTAGTGTTTCAAGTCCAATAATTTATAAAAAGAATTATACACTATAATCAAGTAAGATTTATTCCAGGGATGTAAGAGTGGTTCAACATTTGAAAATAATTAACATAATCCATCACATAGGCAGACTAAAGAAGAAAAATCATATGATCATATCAACGGATGTTTAAAAATGGCATTTATAAAATCCACCACCCATTCATGATTAAACACTCTCAACATACTAGGAATGGAGAGGAATCTCCTCAAATTGATAGAAAGCCTACTTTTTTTGTGGCACTAGGGATCAAACCTAGGATCTACACACACTAGGCAAGTCTGTATCACTGAGCTACCTCCTAAGCTCCCTACATCATTTTATTTTGGGTGGCACTGGGATTTGAACTCAGGGCCTCATACTTGCTAGGCAGGTGCTCTTACCACCTGAGCCACTCCACTAGCCCTTTTCTGGGGAGGATTTTTTTATTTTTTATTTTTTTATGTGCCTTTACTTCTTTTTTTAATTGTTTTATTATTCATATGTGCATACAATGCTTGGGTCATTTCTCCCCCCTGCCTCCACCCCCTCCCTAATCACTCCCTCACCACTTCCTCAATACCCGGCAGATACTATTTTGCCCTTATCTCTAATTTTGTTGAAGAGAGAGTATAAGCAATAATAGGAAGGAAGAAGGGTTTTTGCTAGTTGAGATAAGGATAGCTATATAGGGAGGTGACTCACATTAATTTCTGCTTCAAATTGCAATCCTCCTGATTTCTGCCTCCTGAGTTACAGGCATGAGCCACAGGCATCCTGCAGTATTCTTGACCTTTTTTTCCTTTCTTTTTCTGGTGGTACTGGGTTTGAACTTAGGGACTCATGCTTGTTAGGTAGACTCTCTACCAATTGAGCCATTACTCCAGCTCCCTGTAGGTCATTTTTAATGGCCAGAAACAAGATTTATTTCAGCTAAGATCAGCCACAAGGCAAGGTTTTCCGATTCTCATGACTCTTATTCCACATTGTGCTGAAAGTCCTCTTGAACGTGATAAGGCAAGAAAAGGAAATAAATGCATGCAGATGGGGAAAGAAGAAACCAAATAGAATTTTTTGGCAGATGACATTATTGAGCATGTAGAAAATTCTGAGTAATCAACAAGAACCTCTAGGAACTAAGAAGGAACTATAGCAAAATGGTAGAACACTAGGTTTATATATAATGCTCAATTTATTTCCTACACAGCAATAATGAAAATTGAAATTTAAAATTAAAAACACACCACTATTTTTCAGTCATAAGGAAGATGAAATTATGACATTTGCAGGAAAATAAATGGAATTTAAAAATCATATGTTAAGCAAAATAAACCAGACTTAAAAAGACAAACACCACATATTTTCTATATATGTGGAGTCTATATATTTTTTAAAAAAAGACATTTGGGAAGAGGACCAGTGTGTGTGGGGGGGGAGAGGGTAGTGAGGGGGTTAAATATGATCAAAGAGCATTATGTACATGTATTAAAATGTTATGATAATATCTGTTAAAAACGTACCAAAAAGAAGCCACAATACCATTTATATGTTGCTGGATTTGTTTCGCTCTAATTTTGGTGAGGATTTTTGTATCTATATTCATAAAAAATATTGGTCAGTAATTTATTTTCTTGCCATGATTTTTACAGTTTTATATTAAGGCCTCACAGATTGAGGTGGAAATTGTTCTATTCTACTTTTGGAAGAGTTTGTGAAGGACTGGTGGTAATTATTCTTTAAATATCTGGTAGAACGTGGGGAGAGGATTATGAGAAGCCTATGAGAACTTGACATAAGCACAGTTGTGCTCAATGATCTACAGGCTGAGTTTGGCATGGCCCCAGCTGCAGAAAGGGGAGAAGGCAAAATGCAGCACAGCTGCTTTTCCTAATTGTTTCTGTTCAGAGAAAGAAGTAGGAATGCAGGTTTCTCTTGGTACAATGTCACACCCCTCCCCTAGAACTGTTGCTCCACCTCCTTGTTTACCACTAGATATAAAAGACAAACCAAAGGGGGACCATGGATTTGATTGATAGGGTTTGATTGGTGGGGATTCTGATTGGCTGGCTGCTGGCTGCTTGTGAGGCTGCCACTGCTGCTGCTGCTGCTGCTGGCTGTTGTATGTCTCCACCAAAGCAGCTTTCTGCACTGAGAACTTTATACACAGGCGTTAAAAAAGCTAAGCTACAGAAAAGCTAAAGAGAACATGGGACAGTGCAAGTCTGAGGGGGCCAAGACTTTAAGAGAGATTAAAGAATACATGGGACAGTGCAAGTCTAAGGAAAGAGACTTTAAAGAATAGAAAAGAAGAAAGACTTAGGAAGTAAGGTTTTAAAGAATAAGAGAAAAGAAGCAAAGTAAAAGAAGAGTAATTAGAGAAAAGGAACAACAAGGCTGTTGTACATCTTCATCTGAGTGCCCAGCACACCTGGCCCCTCTCTTTGTCCTCTATCTTTTGTCCTTTCTGCATCTCCAGTTGCAGTTAGGTTCAGGAGAGCAAGAGCTCGAGAGAAAGCTCACTACAGTAGAATTCACCAGTGATGCCACTGAATTTTCTTCATGCAAAATTTTTTCGAATAATAATTTTATCTCTTCCTTTGTATACATCAATACAGGCTTTTTATTTCTGACTGAGTCAGTTTCCGAAGTTTGCAGGTCTAAAAAAACAATAAAAGTTTTTAGGATGATTTTAGTTTTATAGAAAAAATTGAATAGGAAACACAGAATTCTCATATTTCCCTTCATTTCTCACTGACATTTTTCCCTATTAGTGATATTCTATTGTTATTGTATTATAATTGTTAAAATTGAGGAGTCAATTGATACATCAATTTAACTAACATTGATAGTTTACTTTAGGGTTCACTTTTTATGTTGCACATTCCATAAGCTTTGATAAAGTTATAATGACAAGCATCTTCTTTTAAAGTATTATACAGAATAGTTTCACTATTAATCCCCTAAAAATCGCATTTCACCTCTTCATCCCTTCCTTCTGAGTCCCTGGTGTAACCACTGATCTTTTTACTGTCTCCATAGTTTTAACCTTTCCAGAAGATCATATAGTTGGAAATACACACTATATAGTTTTTTCAGCTTGATGTCTTTCATTTATGATTGTGTATTTAAAGTTCCTTCACATCTTTTCATGGCTTGATTGCTCAGTTATTTATTTTTAAATTTTGAGACAGGGTCTTGGTATGTATCTAGGCTGGCCTGGAACTCCCTATGTAGACCAGGCTGGCCTAGAATTCCTGATCTTTCTGCCTCCGCTTCTCTAGTGCTGGTTTTACAAGTGTGCCTACAATGCATGTCACAGCTTTTTTGGGTGCTATTGGGGTTTGAACTCAGAGCCTCATGTTTGATAGGCACAGCACTCTACCACTTGAGCCACTCCACCTTCCAACACAGTTTTTTAAAGCATGAAATAATATTCCATTGTGCAGATGTATCACTGTTTATCCATTCATTTATTGAAGTAATATCTTGGTTGGTTTTAAATTTTGAGAATTATCAGTAAAGCTAATATATATAATATAATTGCTATAAATATTCATGTGTGTGGACTTTTGAGTGGATTTTTTTTTGGTAGTACTGGGTTTGAACTTAGGGCCTTCTGCTTGCTAAGCAGGCACTCTACACTTGAGCCACTCCACCAGCCCTTGAGTGGACATGTTTTTAATTCGTTTTGAGTAAATACTAAGAAAAAAATTTGCAGGATCTTAGACCAAACTATGGTTAGTTTTTTTTTCTTTTTTGTGGGACTGAGATTTGAACTCAGGGCTTTGGCTTTCAAAGCAGGTGCTCTACTGCTTAAGACACACCTCCAGTCCATTTTGTTCTATTTAATTTGGAGCTGGTAGTCTCATTAAGTATTTGCCTGCACTGGCCTCAAAAATAGCTAGGATTACAGGTGTGAGCCACTGGTGCCCTGCTATGTTTAGTTTTTTAAGAAACTGGGAAATGACTGTACCATTTTTTATTTCCCATCAGTAATGAATAAGTCTCTGTTGCTCCTCATCCTTGCTAACATTTGGTGCTGCTGTTTTTGGATCTTTGCCATTCTAATAGGTGTGTAAGTAATGTTTAACTGTTTATTTTTACACATGTCTTTTGTTAGTCATTTGCATTTCTTATTTGGTGAATCATCTAGCCAGAAGCTAAGATTTCATAAGAGACACACATAAAACCTAGATGTCTCACACTAAGTAGAACTCTTTAATAAGATCTTACTTTATTAAAAAAAAAAAACAGATGGATATGTCAGCACATTTTTTGGTTAAAATTCATGTTGGGGTGAAAAATATGATCTACACAAAATATTGCAATTATAAGAGAAATTCATTTTACCAGCAGAAACATCACTCACTTTTTTAGAAAATTATGTGCATTTATTTAAACAAATTCCATTTGAGTAATTCCTCTGGTACTGTGTCTCCCAGTAAGAAGACATCTAACTATAAATACACTGTCTGACTTATTCCCTTCAGTTTCTTTCATCTTTCATATATGAGGAAACAAATCTGGTTTTGTGTCTAACTTCAAGTGTGTTACACTAACCCCCCAAAATAGATTTGACTAGTGTTTAGCAAAAAATACCAGATTTAAAACATTTTAATAAGAAATTTTGTGAACTTTGTTATCATCCTTGGTGCAAGAAATCTTGAAGACTTTTAGAAGTCAGAAGTAGTCACTCCACACTTGGCAGCATCTCATTATGAGCAATTACCAGAAATAGAATACCCAGTATTTTCATTAGTTCTCTTCTTTCTCTGCACACCACTGCCCAATCTTTCATTTCCTTCTAACACTGAACCTCCCTGTTTTCTTTTAATGTGAGCTACCCCTCATGAACATTTCCATGCACAAAGAGATCTGTAAAAGTGAACTACACTGTTAATTGACAGCTCTGTGAAAACCATTGATTTGCACAAAGGACAGTAAAGTTTCCTGAATGCTGAAAACGACCTGTAGACAATGTAGCCTACACCTCCCTGCAGGATTACTTTTGAATAATTCCTCCCCTAGTGGCCCTAAATCATTACCTATCATGTTTTATAGAACTCCAGAGAGAGCTTTTGAGACAACCTTGCACTGTTAATGTTTAATGTTCCATAAACTATTGTCAGAATAAAATTCTCTTTTCTGTCTTACCTACTGTTTTAGCCTATTTCCATTTAAATTTTCTCTGAAGGTGGTTACTGCTCATCAAGTACATTCATGTTCTGACAACTGTTATTTAAAAAGAGCATAGGCTGGAGGTGAGACTTAAGCAGTAGGGTGCCTGCTTTGCAAGCATGAGGCCCTGAGTTCAAATCCCAGTCCTCTCCCAAAAAATATTATGAAAGGGCATAAAAAGCAGGACATGGTGGCTCACACCTGTAATCTTAACTACTCAGGAGGCAGAGATTAGGAGGATCTCAATTCAAGGCCAGCTGGGGCAAAAAGTTCTCAAGACCCCATCCAATAAGATGTGGGTGTGGTGGTACACCACTGATCACCCCAGCTATGTTGGGAGAATATAGGAGCATAAATAGGAGCATAAAAGGCCAACCTGGGAATAAATGAAGACCTTATTTGAAAAATAAATAAAGCTCCAGTGGTAGAGCTCTTGCCTAGCAAGCACAAGGCCCTGAGTTCAAACTCCAGTATTGCTGCTGGGGAGGGGCATGAAGATTCTGTTTTAAACTCCTATGGTAGATTTCAGCTGTCATTGACTTGACTTCTCAAACAGCATTGGCACATATGGCCCTTCCTTCCGAGTTGATATCCTTTCTTCATTTGGTTTCCAGTACACTGCATTATTCTGTGTTTTTGTTTTTTTCCCATTTAAATATAAGTGAGTTTGTTTTGTTTTTAATTGGCACATATTTGTACGTATTTGTCAGCAATACATGTAAACAGTGTGTAAGATCCCACCAGCGTATTTAGCATATCCATCACTGTATGTATTTATCATGTTTGCGGGCGAACGCATTCAAATCCTCTCTTCTAGCTCTTTTGTAATACCCAATGCAAAACTATTAACTATAGTCACCTGAAAGTGTAATAGAGCACCAGAATCTATTCCTCCCATGTAACTGAACTTTGTACCCACTGACCAATGCCTTCACTGGTCACTTCCCACTCGCCCACCTGCTCTTCCCAGACTCTGCAACCACTCTTCCTCCTTCTACTTCTATTGGTTCTTTAGATTCCATATATGAATGAGATTGGGTGATACTTGTTTTCTGGCAGTTTTGTTCATTTTTTCCTAGTTAGTACTTCTTTGTTTTATTTTCTGGATTTTCCTTTTCTAACCCTTCCTACATGTCAATGTACTCCAGAGCTCTATACTTAGACTTATTTTCTTCTTTATCTGTATTTTTCTCTATAGGTGAATATTGCCCCTTGACATTCAGATCATCCACTGGTCCCCAAATTTATATCTCATTCATAAATATATACCAATGGCTACTTGGTAGCTGAAATCTAACATGCTCAACCTTAAGCCCTGGAATCTACTCTATCATATCTAAACTACTGTTTCCCAAGTGTTTGCCACGTCCATAAATGGAATCACCATTTACCAGTTATTCATGCCAGAATCCTTGGAGTTATTCTAGAGCATTTTATAACCTATTTACAATGTATTAGAAATTTCTGAGGGCTCTGCCTTCAGAATGTGCCCAAAATGTCACCACCTTTTATCATTACTAATATTACTACTTGTGTCTAAACTTTTATAATTTTTTACCTGGATTTCTATAATAGATTTCTGATTATTTATCCTGTTTCCATTCTGGTCTGCACACCATATTCAGACTATATTTCTGTTATGGGCTGAATTGTGTTTTCTTTGCAACCTTAAAATTCATATTTTAAATGTCTATTTGGAAATAAGGCCTTTGGGAAGTACAGTTAGATGAGATCACGAGAGTGGAGACCTTATTAAAGGACTAGTGCCCTATTAGAAGAGATACTGGAAAACTTAGTTCCTATTTTTCTGTTCACGTACATGAACTGAGGACACAGCAAGAAAGTGACTGTCTGCAACCTAAGAAGTATTGTCACCAAATACTAACCCTATAGGCACCTTGATCATGGACTTCCAGTCTCCAGAATTACGAGAAATTAATCTTTGTTGTTCAAAACATTCAGTATATGGTGTTTTGTTATTACAGCCCAAGCTGACTAAAATATTTCATTAAAATGTACATATGTTTTCTTTTTTTCACTGAGCTTATTGGGAATAAAAAATGCATAATATTTCAATACTGTCAAATACACTGCTCATACTCTCAAATGTCATTGTACCATACCCAGAAAAAAGTCCAAAGATCTTGATATGACCTATAAGAGTCTATATGATCTGGCTTCCTGTTACTTCTCTACATCTTTTCCCAGGTTTCCCTGGTTTGTGTTATTCTAGCCACTTTGGCTTCTTTGTCATTGCCAGTTTATTAAGTTCATCCTCCATTAGGGGAGTTTGCACTTGCTTACCCTGCTTTTCCCACTGACAATGACTTAACTCACTCTCCACATTTTCTCCCATGTCACCTTCTAAAATTGCTTTTCTATGTATAATAGCCACAACTCCACCCCATTAGTTTTTACTTTTTTGTGATGCTGGAAATGGAGACCAGGGCCTCACATAATTCTGGGCAAGCTAAGCTCTCTACTATTGGTCTATATCCCTAGCCCTTGACTTTTTCTTTATATACTTACATCTAGTTGATATTCTCTCTCTCTTTCTCTCTAATTTATTATCTTCCCACTAGATAGTAAGTTTCATAAGGGTAGGGTCTATGTCTCTTTTCCTCACTTTTGTTGTCTTGTACATGGTTAGGTGTTTGATAAATATTTGTTCAACAAATAAATGAATGAATTTGGTCTTACATTCACTGCTTTCCATGTGGCTCTTTTACTTAGCTCTGAAAGTTACTGTAAGGAAAAAATGACGGCGAGTGACTTTAAAAGTTAAACAAGACAAATATACTTTGGAGTTTACTTTCAGTGTAATAGAATACAAACTTTAAAAAATGATGTTTCCTTGCCCAGATAACTTCTATGATTTTTACCCTAATAAAGCATACGCTTATGGTTAGGTTGTCTTCAAGGTTTAAGCTGGAGTAAATATCTGATTTTAACTTTCTATTTGGGCATATCCTGCCTTTCATTCATTTATCAAGTACTGGATATTTGGAAAAACAAATATGCTGGCTAAAAAAAGGTGAATAAAGCACAGTTTATGCCACTGGGTAACTCACAGTCTTAAGGAACAAATACATAGCATTAAAATTTCAATATAATATGATCAATGCTAGGGTGGGATTCAGGATATAGTGTGGGAACCTAAAGGAAAAGAATGTCTAAGCTGCCTGGATAAGTTGGAAAATACTTCATGGTGGAAACAGCATTTGAACTGTGAGATGGAAGGATGATAGAGGAATATTGGCAGACAAAGTATGCAGAGAAGGTTTCCTGAAGGTTGTTGTGCATGAATGAGGCCATGACAAAAAGCATGATGACATAAAAAAGGAATGTGTGGAGGACGAGATAGCACGGGTAAATGCACAGAGTGACATGATTTTTAAAACTACATGGTTTGCTTAGATGATCACAAGCAAGCAATGTGAATATATTGGGAGATGTGGAAGATAAGGTGCTATAGCTAATCAGTTTGATTCTGAAATTTCCAGAGTGACTAATGAACAGAATATATAATTACAAATTCCATTTCCACAAAGGACAGCTAGTTATCATTTAAGAGGGAAATTAGATAAATCAATTTAAGCTATAATGTAAGTGACTCATTTGTTATTGCTCTCAGGGTGATGTCCAAAGAGGCATTAGTTAGTAGAATTTTTGGCACAGACAAGTAATTAAATTTAAACAGAAGTTTCTTGAAAGTTTTCCTGCCCTTAGAAAATCATACCATCATAGCCTCTGTCTGCCATGCCAACTCACTTTTCTAACAGATTTTAATTCTTCCTACAGTACTCTGTCTAAAAGGGATAAGAAAATGAATGGAGTTTTAAAGAAAATAAAATAATCATTGCCCCTACTGGAATTTCAAATCACCCAAAGAGGTAAAAAGAAATGGTGTAGTTTAGAAAATACTTGGTCAAAAAAAGGAATTAAAACAGCTGTTCCTTACCTGTCAAAGTAAAGAATAGTACATAAAGGGAAAAAAGTCCATCTGTTTTGAATCATGGAGTCATCCTGCAGGCTCCACAGACAGCTTACATCCAAGTGGGAGAGAAAGTGACTTTGACTGTGAAACTCAGTCATAAAGAACAGAATCTTTTCCTCAAGGCCTTTTGGTGGGATGAATCTTCCCCTTTTATCAGCATAGGTTACTGAGCTACAGATACCTGTAAAGGTTAAACTTCAATACCTCAACTGGAGTGTATAAGGCCTGTTGTTCATATCCCCAACATCGAACTGGACTTAAAAATAAAAAAAGGGGACCAGGTACTAGAGAAAAGGTGAGATCAAAAAGAATTAACCTAGAAGGTAACACACACTCACAGGAAATCAATGTGAGTCAATGCCCTGTATAGCTATCCTTACCTCAACCAGCAAAACCCCTTGTTCCTTCCTATTATTGCTTATACTCTCTCTACAACAAAATTAGAGATAAGGGCAAAATAGTTTCTGCTGGGTATTGAGGGGGGGGAGCGGGAGGGGGTGGAGTGGGTGGTAAGGGAGGGGGTGGGGGCAGGGGGGAGAAATGAACCAAGCCTTGTATGCACATATGAATAATAAAAGAAAATTGAAAAAAAAATAGAATATGAAAAACAATTTCTTTTTAAAAAGAAAGTAAAATGAAAATGAGTCTGATGTAGAAGAATGAAGCAAGTTAAGGTCTTTGGCATTTTAAAAATAGTTATGTAACTATGTAGAAAAGATAAAACTCTAATGTGCCTGCATTTCCACATCAAATTAACTTCAAATTGTCTTTAAACCAACATATACTTCTTTTTATTGATTATTAATATTAAGATACTCATATGGAAACAAATATATTTTTGTTTGTTCGGTTTTAAGACAGGGTCTCCCTTTGTAATCCAGACTGGCTTTGAACTTGCAATCTTTGAGGCTGCCTCCATCTTCACTGGAATTATGGGTATGTATCACTACACCCTGCTAGTGAAACAAATATTTTTTAAAAAAATGCTTGAATCTTGAGCAGTGTCTTTTTAAAAAAATTTTTATTTTATTCATATATGCATACAATGTTTGGGTCATTTCTCCCCCCTTCCCCCGACTCCCTCCCTTACCTTCCCCCCTCCCTCTCCCTCCCCCTGCTCCCTCCCTTACCCCCCCTTACCCCTCTCTACCCTGCAGAAAATATTCTGCCCTTATCTCTAATTTTGTTGAAGAGAGAGTATAAGCAATAATAGGAAGGACCAAGGGTTTTTGTTAGTTGAGATAAGGCTAGCTATACAGGGAGTTGACTTGCATTGATTTCCTGTGCATGTGTGTTACCTTCTAAGTTAATTCTTCTTGAACTAACCTTTTCTCTAGTTTCTGGTCCCCTTCTCCTATTGGCCTCAGTTGCTTTAAAGCATCTGCTTTAGTTTCTCTGCATTGAGGGCAACAAATGCTACCTAGTTTTTTAGGTGTCTTACCTATCCTCATACCTCCCTTGTGTTGGAGCATTGTCTTAAATGACATTGGTGACAACAAAACAATCCTTTGTCCTTTGCTTAAAATCTGTCTATGGAAACAAGTCATATCCTTGAGGACATTAAGGCTGTTGCATAATTCATTTGGGATAGACATACATATTCATGCTGTGTGAATTTCAAGAAAGGGAATGGTCACTAAGGAATGGGGTTAGTCTGGGCAGCCTTCATGGAGAAGATGAGGCTTTTTTGTTTTGTTTTGTTCTTTATTAACACATTTTAATTGTATAGATTAAGGTGTTTCACTGTGACATTTCCATACATGCTTATCTAGTTATCTAGTGGATTGATCATATCCAGGCACCTTTCTATCCTCTCTTTCTCTCCCCTCTTTTTCCCTTTCTCTTGACTCCTTCCCCTTACCTAATAGTTTCTCTTCTAGTTTTGAGTCAAGAAAATGAATCTTGAACATAGAGTTTCAGTGAAGGAAATTTGGGGTTTTGAATGGCAGAGACAGAGGAAAGAAAACATTTTCGATGAAGAGAAGCGAGTGAAGGCATGGAGAAAGAATGTTGTATGTGATTGTAAGGAAGCCAGTATGACAGAATTGGGGTCAGTGATCAAACTGGGGATTAGTGGGAGTTTAGGATGAATAGGTAGGGTGGAGCCAGTTGATGGAAGACCTGGAATGTCAGGTTGATTAGTATTGACTTAATCCTACAGGCAAATGGATGCCCTTGTAGAGGAGTGGTATGGTGAAAGGAGTGTCTTAAGGATTTGGCTGTCTGTGTGTGGTAAGAGATGGATGGATGTGAGATCAGTGAAAGAGTTAACTTTTACTCATTGCATAAAGGCTTATCAGAAGTAAATTTTTCTGTTCTCTCCTCAGTGATTGATACAGGGAACAAAGACATACTGGTTTACTATTTCTTTTCTTTTTTCAGTTCCTTTGCCAAGATTGTCATAATTTATTTAAACTCTCCTTTTCTCCAATTCAACAAGATGCTCAAAGGGAGCTGGAATGGAGGGAACTTTCAGGATATGTGTACCACCCTCTGAACCATTAGCTCCCTGGCCCTCAGATATCCATGCACAGTGGTCAAGAGAGGGCTGTTTAAATATGCCTGTGATTCATTTATCCATTCCCTGGGGGAAGATGGTAAGAAAGCCCCAAGGCTGGGCTTAGTGCCTTGCTTCAGTCTTCAGCATGAGTATATGCTGGGTGGCTTTCCATTTTCTTCAAAATCACCTCTTTCCTTTGTGACTTTATCATCTGAAATTATTCAAAGTCCTAATATCCCAGACAGACCTCTGTTAAAATAGAAATACAAATATACATCAAAATGACAAACAGGGATGAGTTGGGGATTATCCATGCTATTGTTCTCTCCAATTTTATTCAGGTAGACCCAATCATTATGTATCAAACATCCTCACCAAGAATTTATGGAGTAGAGAGGGACAAAGTTTTATCCATATGAGAGAGAGAGAGAGAGAGAGAGAGAGAGAGAGAGAGAGAGAGAGAGAGAGAGAGATCCTTATGTTTAGGGTATTGACAGGGCAAGAGAGTAACAGACTTTCTTAGTGTTTTAGGAGAAATATTCTTCAAAAGACACAGTGTGTGAGTACAAGACATGGATGACAAACAAAAATAGTTCATTTAGACAGTTTAAATAGTGCCCCAGTCTCCAAAATCTTGTTTTCCTTTTCCACATGTGTCATATAAAATGCATCCAAATCCCATGAAAGGCGAATGTTCCATGGCTGTCTTCTTCCTAGCTGTTGCAAAGTTGGGGTGGCTGGAGCTTGGTATCAAAACAGCATAATTCAAAAAGAATTGAACATTTTTGAACAGTCGTTGCTCAGTAATGACATTATATATGATAATGTAGTTAATCCCTATATATTCACTATAGCAAGACACTTCTAAGGGTAACTAAGCATTTTTTAAAGTAATACACATCCATATATAAACTAATTACTGAGTATTAATATTTTGAAAATATTTCAGAAATCTTTGTGGTGCTGGAAACCAACCTAGGGCCTTGCACATTTTAGGCACGTGCTCTATTACTAAGCTCTAACTCCTGATTGGTAATATTACAATTTTGAGTCTCCTTACCCCAAACTGTCTTTTCTTTCTTTTTTCTGTGGTACTGGGGTTTGAATTCTGGGCCTTATGCTTGCTAGGCAGGTGCTAGCAATGGAATTTGAGCCATTCCACCAGCTCCGTCAACTTTCTTTTTCTACTATTTCAAGGCAACCCCCCTTCTTCACCCTAGCTATGAGCTCTTTTTCTGTTTCTTCCAACCAAGCTCTTATCTACCAAATAGATATAAAGTGGGGAGCAGGGAAGGTAAGGAGACTCATCCAAGTCTGAGTTTTCCTAGTTCCTGCTTGGATAGAAGTTTTTTTTTAAACCTGGAAATCCAGCTAATTTGGGTTGATTTCTAGAAACTGGACACAAAAGCCAAAGCATAATAGTATTTGCTTGCTTGGTATAAATGGATTATTATTTTAGTAGTTTTGTCTGATTCTAACTCATGTTAAAATATGAATGTGATTCAGTTTCCAGACAGTAGTTTTATAACATCAGACTGGCTATCTTGGCTATCTGATGGCATATCCTACCTGTAGAGTTATTTGAAAGTTCCAAATTAAGAACCCATAAAATTGCACCAAGATAAGATGAGATTTAGAAGGTCATACAAATGTACCTAAGGTAGTTTGGTAGTATTGAGGCACATTTACTTGTATGAATGCAGAAAGCATAACACATTTTCTAAGTTAGCGTTAAAGTGCTCACTTTTCAGACTTTGAAATACTGGAAAAGAGGCTTCTGCATCCTCATGTTCTTTTCCCTGTTTTTATAGCTCTGCTAGGGTTGCCAGGATGCACAGAGACCTCTGGAGTCTCCAGGGATTCTGGGGGGCAACCTGGATTTCTATTTCTCTGACTTCATAAGAAACCTTCCACACAGAGCTGACTGTAATGCTTTTTATTACTTTCAAGATGATTTGTTCCAAGGGTTTAATGAGACAGATGGGAGAAATAGCTTTTCAGAATAGTAGGGTAAGGGGCTATTTCCTGCATAACTGTCTCAACAAGACTCAAAATGAAAGAAAATTTCTGATTTAAGCCCAGAGGAAGAAGTAACTCTTACATCTTGTTGATCAAGTTTCATCAACCAGAATTCTACTTTCTTTACTTCTTCCTGTCAAAGTAGTATTTGTTAAGGAAGTGTTATAAGTATTCCCTTTGTGACCATGGAGCAAATGTAAGCTTTTGTTACAAAGATAGCACCAGTGTTTCCAGAATTTCAAAGGAATAAATTAATATCAGAATCTCCAGGAAAACTTGCATTCATTTATCAAGAAAACTCTATAGTAAAGGTTATAAAAATTCCTAAAAGTACTATGTGTACTACTCTGGCTGGCCATGGTGAGTAATCCCACACAAATTTTCAGTGCAATAATCTTGAACTAGATTTAATGTTAACAAGATTTTCTTGAAAGAATTAAAAGAGCTAAAACTTTTTTTTTATTTCTTGTAGAACTCAGTAGGACACTTGGTTTCACCCTTTATTTTTAAAGTATCAAGGCACAATGGTTTTATTTTCTATTAAATAATAGCTTAGTAACCTGGAAGTATCAATGCAGTAGAAGATTAACTCTCCTTAATCCTATGGGTGAGGTCAGCATCATTTCTGGAGTTTCCTTATCTTCTCTTTCAGGGTTTTTAATTTTTATCCCCATGGTGCTAACTATATAGTTCAAGTACAATAAATATGAGTGCAATTTTAAAAAATTAATTTTAAATGAACAATTAAAAATTATTAGCATGAATTAATTGTACAAATTGTTTCATTGAGATATATATGAGATATATATGTGCATATAATGCAGTTTGATCAAATTCTCCCTATCCATATTATTCTTTCTCAACACCTCTCATTTCTTCCCCCTCTTTTTTAAAAACAGTTTTCAGTGGATTTCATTATGCTATTTTCACACACACACACACACGCACGCACACACACACAAATGTCCTTTGTTAAATGCATAATGATAAATTTTGGTAGTTTTATACAATTGTATAGAAATCACCACAATCAATAAACAGAAAGTGGTTCCATCAGATAATAATTTTCTTCATGTCCCTTCAACTTGATCCACTTTCCCCATCCTTTGCCCCAAGCAATGACTTATCTGTTCTGTGTCCTTACAGTTTTGAGTTTTCTAGAGTTTCATATAAATGGAATCACATGGCATGCAATATTTTCTGTTGATCTTTTTCATTTAGGACTCAGTTTCTCAATCTTGACATATTGACATTTGGGCCATATAGTCCTTTGCTATGTGTGTGGGGATATACTATGCTTTGTAGGATATTGAGCAGCATTGCTGAGCTCTCCCTGCTAGATGCTTATACCATCCTCCAGTGTGCAACAATAAAAAATATCACCAGATATTGTCAAATGTTCCCTGAGGACAAACTCATTCCTGGTTGGAAACTACAGATGTAGCATAATGTTTTTGAGATTTATCCATGCTGTTAGATATACTATTACTTCAATGATTTTTTTTATTGCTGAGCAGTATTCCAATTTATGGATATACCAGTTTATTCATATGTGGATGGACATTTGGGATATTGCCATTTTTATAATCTTATAGGTAAAGCTGTTAGAACATTCGCATATACATTTTGTGTGAATATATGATTCCCTTTCTCTTGGGTAAATACCTAAAGGTGGAAATTCTGAATCATATGGTGACTCTATGCTTAACCTTTCATGGAATTGCTAAGCTGTTTTCCAAAATGGACACACCATTTTACCTTCCTATCAGCAATGCTCTACATTGTCACCAATGCTTCTTGTTATTTTTCAGTTTGATTTGAGCCATCCTCATGGGTACAATGTAGTATCCTATTGTACTTTCAATTTGCATTTCCCTAATGACTAATAACATTAAGCATTTCTTCATGTGCTTATTGGCTACTTGTATATTTTGTTTGGAAAAATTCTATTCAAATCCTTTATTCATTTTTACTTGAGTCATATTTTTTGTTGACTTGTAAAGTTTCTTCATATGTTCTTGATATAAGAGCACTTTGTCAGACATATGTTTTGTAAACATTTGCTCCTAGGTTGTAGTTTATCTTTTTATTGTCTTAATTATATATTTTAGAGAACAAATTTTCTTTTTTTTTAAATTTATTTATTTATTATTCATATGTGCATACAATGCTTAGGTCATTTCTCCTCCCTGCCCCCACCCCCTCCCTTGCCACCCACCCTGCCCCCTCCCCCTTCCCCCCGCCCCCTCGATACCCAGCAGAAACTATTTTGCCCTTATCTCTAATTTTGTTGAAGAGAGAGTATAAGCAATAATAGGAAGGAACAAGTGTTTTTGCTAGTTGAGATAAGGATAGCTATACAGGGAGTTGACTCACATGTGCTTGTGTGTTACCTTCTAGGTTAATTCTTTTTGATCTAACCTTTTCTCTAGTTCCTGGTCCCCTTCTCCTATTGGCCTCAGTTGCTTTTAAGGTATCTGCTTTAGTGAGAACAAATTTTCTTAATCATGATGAAGTCCATAACATAATTTTTAATGCATTTTTTATTTTTGGTATCCTGTTTAAGAAATTTTAGCTAATCCAATGTCATAAAAATTGTCGGTTTTTTTCTCCTATGATTTTAATTGTTTTAATTAATCTTTTTGTGTGGTGAGTAATGATTTAAGGTTCATTTTTTCCCTATACAGCTGTATCATTTGTTGAAAAATCCTGTCTTTTCTCTGGAAATTACCTTGACACATTTCTCAAATATCAATTGACTTTGTAAGTATGGAAAGGTACTAAATCACTAGAAAACTGTGTATTTGGTCATTGTTGTGTGTGTTCTATAAACATCAATTAAATTAATTAAATTACAGTGGTTGATAGTTTTGTTCAGGTGTTTTTGCTAATTATTTGCTCATTCTGTCAATTTCTAAGAGAGGTGTTAACCTAGTATGATTGAATTGTGTTTTTTCTTATTTATTTTTTGAGACAGGGTCTTGCTATGTAGCCTAGACTGATCTTGAAAATGTGATCTTCTTGCCTCAACCTCTGGAGTGCTGGGATTACATGAACCACCACATCTGGTCCCTTTCATTTAATTTTGCCAATTTTGGTAGTACTGGTGTTGGAACTTAGGGTTTTGTGCTTGCCAAGCAGGTGCTCTACTACTTGAGCTATGTCTCCAGTTAAATTTTGTCACTTTTTCTTCATGCATTTTGGAGTTTTGTTATTGGGTGAATACACTATTATGATGTTATGTCATATTAAATTGACCTTTTCGTTATTATGAAGTGATATCATTTTTGGTATCATATTTTGTTTTAAAAGGCACTTTAGTATTGTGGATTCATATCCGGGTCCTCTATTCTGTTCCACTGGTCTTCTCATGTCTGCTTTTGTGCCAGTACCATGCTGTTTTTATTGCTATTGTTTTGTAATATAGTTTGAAGTCAGGTATCGTGATACCTCCAGCATTGCTCTTTTTGCTGAGTATTGCCTTGGCTATTCATGGTCTCTTGTGTTTCCAAATGAATTTTAGGGTAGATTTTTAATCTCTGTGATGAAAATCATTGGGATTTTGATAGGATTTGCATTAAACATGTAGATTGCGTTTGGTAGTATAGCCATTTTTACTATGTTGATTCTTCCAATCCATGAGCATGGGAGATCTCTCCACCTTCTGTAGTCTTCCTCTATTTCTTTCTTCAGGGGCTTGTAATTCTCCTTGTAGAGGTCATTCACATCTTTTGTTAAGTTTACTCCTAGGTATTTGACTTTTTTTGAGGTTATTGTAAATGGAATTGTTTCCATGTATTCCTTCTCATTCTGTTCATTGTTGGTGTATAGAAAATCTAATGATTTTTGTAAGTTAATTTTGTATCCTGCCATCTTGCTATACCTGTTTATGGTGTCTAAGAGTTTTTGGGTAGAGTTTTTTTGGTTTTTAAGATATAGGATCAGGTCATCTGCAAATAGGGATATTTTGACAGTTTCTTTACCTATTTATATTCCTTTTATTTCTTCTTCTTGCCTAATTGCCCTGGCTAGAAATTCCAGTACTATGTTGGAGTGAGGATAGTGGGCACCCTTGTCTCATTCCTGATTTTAGGGGAAATGTTTTCAGTTTTTCACCGATAATTATGATGTTGGCTGTAGGTTTGTCATATATAGCCTTTACAATGTTGAGGTACATTCCTTCTATTCCTAATTTTCTTAGAGATTTTATCATGAAGTGGTGTTGGATCTTGTTGAAGGTTTTTTCTGCTTCTATTGAGATGATCAAGTGTTTGTTGTCTTTACTTCTATTAATGTGCTGCATTACATTTATAGATTTGTGTATGTTGAACCACCCGTGCATCCTTGGGATGAAACTGACTTAGTCATGGTATATGATCTTTCTGGTGTGTTGTTGGATTTGGTTTGCCATTATTTTATTAAGGATTTTTGCATTGATATTCATTAAGGAAATTGGCCTATAGTTCTCTTTTCTGGAGTATCTTTGTTTGGTTTGGGGATGAGAGTAATTTTTGACAATAGGGCCAAAAATATATGATGGAGAAAAGACATCTTCTTCAAGAAATGGTGCTGGGAAAAGTGGTTACCTGTCTGCAAGGAACTAAAACTAGATCCATGTCTATCACCCTGTTTTAATATCAATTCAAAATGGATCAAGAACCTTAATATCAGACCCGAAACTCTGAAGTTAGTATAGGAAGGAGCAGGAAAACTCTGAAACTAATAGGTATAGGCCAGGAGTTCCTCAATAAAACCCCATCAGCCCAGCAACTAAGAGAAAGAATGGATAAGTGGGACTTCATAAAATTAAAAAGCTTCTGCACAATAAAAGAAATGGTCTCTAAAGAGACCACCCACAAAGTGGGATAAAATATTTGCTAGCTATACATCAGATAAAGGACTGATAACCAGAATATACAGGGAACTTAAGAAACTAAACTCTCCCAAAATCAATGAACCAATATAGAAATAGGCAACTGAACTTGACAGAACTTTCTCAAAAGAAGAAATTCAAATAGCCAAAAAACACATTAAAAAATGTTCACCATTTCTGGCCATAAAGGAAATGCAAATCAAAACCACGCTAAGATTCCACCTCACTCCTGTTAGAATAGCCATCACCAAAAACACCACCAATAACAGGTGTTGGTGAGGATGTGGTAAAAAGGAACCCTTGTACACTGCTGTTGGGAATGCAAGCTAGTGCAACCACTCTGGAAAACAATATGGATGCCTCTTAAAAATCTAAACATAGATCTGCCATATGATCCAGCAATCGCACTCCTGGGGTATACCCAAAGGCATGTGACACAGGTTACTCCAAAGGCACCTGCACACCCATGTTTATTGCAGCACTATTCACAATAGCCCAGTTATGGAAACAACCAAGATGCCCCATTATTGATGAATGGATCAAGAAAATGTGGTACGTGTACACAGTGGAATTTTACTCAGACATGAAGAAGAATGAAATCTTATCATTTTCAGGTAAATGGATGGAACTGGAGAACATCATTCTGGGCGAGGTCAGCCAGGCTCAGAATACCAAAAATCGTATGTTCTCCCTCATATGCGGACTTTAGATCTAGGGCAAATGCAGCAATGTTGTAGGACTTGGGTTACATGACAAGGGGAGAACATATACAGGTGGTACAGGGTTAGATAGAAAACCCAAGACATGAAAGCATTTGATGTCCCCACTCCTGAGGAATTAATACAGAAACCTTAAAGCAACAGAGTTCAACAGGAGAAGAGGATCAGGATCCAGTGTAAAGATCAGTTAGAGATGAATCAACTTGGGTTGTAACACATTTGTACATGAATGCAATGCTAGGAATCTGTCTGTATAGCTGTCTTTATCTCAACTAGCAAAAATGCTATGTCTTTCTTATTATTGCTTATTTCTTCTCTTCTACAGAACTGGAGAAAAGCACAGAATAGATTCCGCCTGGAAGGGAGGGGGGAGGAGAAAAGAGGTTGGAGGTGGGGGCAGGAGGGAGAAATGACCCAAACAATGTATGCACATGTGAATAAATAAATTAAAAAAGGCACTTTATTTGAGATTAGTGTAGGTACTCTAGGATTCCTATGCTTACTGTTTGCATAGATCCATTTTCAAGTATACTCAATTGGTATGGACTGAGGCTTCATTTACTTACCATTGCACTTCTCCATTGAACTGTTCACAACATGCCAGCTGGATTCCTTCAGAATAAGTAATCCAAGAGTGAATGAGCATGAGAGATTCAGACATATTTTATTACCTAATCTCAAAAGTAACATAAGCATAATCTGAGCTATATTGGTGGCCACCTAGACAAACCCTGGTACAATTTGGGACTATTTAAGAATAATAAGACACAGGAATCATTGGGGCAAATTTATAATGTGGATTTATCAAAGTTCTAGAGTAATCAGCTGGAAAAAGGAGCTTATGGAGCTCTTGATATAAAGAATGATTTATTTCCTCCGAGGCATGGTGTTGCATGCTTCTAATCTCAACACTCAAGAGACTGAGGCAGTATGATCATGAGTTCAAGGCCAGCCTGAGCTACAGAGTATGACTCTGTCTCAATGAACAACAAATAATGAACAATTTATTTTCTTCCCAATGTTCCCCCAAGAAGACAAATCTGTCATACTTTGTTACTTCTTAGAAGATATTTAATGAACATACATTTATTTTTGTTGTTGTTTTTGTTGTCTTTCTTTCTATTATCATATTATTGTTGTAGTGGGAGTACATTGTGACATTTAAGAAAGTTCTTACAATATATCCTAGTTTATTTCACCCCCCTCACCATTCACCTTTATCCTCCTCCTTCCTGGAATAGTTTCAGCAGGTCTCATTTTTCCATTTTCACATGACCACATATATTTCTACCATATTCACCCTCCTACACCCTTTCCTTTTATCCTCTCCCCTCCCACTGCTACCAAGCCCTAGACAGGACTCATTTTACCTTCCTGATGAACATACATTTAAATGAATTGGCACTTGTGACATCCTCAGCAATGATCCCACGTTTGGGAAAAAGGGTTTAAGAAGTATAACATTATCATAATTTTAGTATTCAAATCAATGAACATTCAGTTAAGGCATACTAACATTTCTCTAATTACTATAAATCTAATGAAAGTCCCCCTCTTATTGCAGTAACATTTCAACTATTTTCTTTGATTCCAGATATTGTCTCCTTAAATCCATCCTTCATTTTTCTGTCTGATGCATCTTTGCATACTAGGTCTTATTAGATAACTTCCTTACATAAACATTTGATGTTTTCCTATTGCTTATAGGAAAAAACAAATGTAATGTACTTAGAAAGTTATTTAAAATTCTTTGAGCCCTCCTATAGTGAAATCTTGGAGAGACACTGGAGACACACTTTGCAGGCATAATCACTGAGAAAAGGCATAACTTTGACTCCTCCACATCTCCAGCCGGCGCAGAGAATCTCCACTTCACGTTAAACGGAGAATCGAGGAAGGCCCCCGGGGCCGCCAGTGGCCGGCGCCCATATGGCTTGGGAAGACGCGGACCAGGTGAGCTTCACGGTACCGCGGTAGCCCCACAGACAAGCCTGGGCCAGAGCAGCATAGCCCCCTGGACAGACTGACCTCCACCCGGGAAAAAAAAGAGAAACTGAGTAATAAGCAATAAGAACAGTTAAGACACGCTGGAAAGAGGGTGGGGCGCCCTGAGCGCTGAAGATTGGGGGAAGGGAATCCTTCCCGGGACTCTGGTGGGAGCGGGGCGCGCCCAGCAACCAGGAGCGGGGACGCTTGTTAGAGGAGGGAAGACCCACTTCCCACGTGAACTGTAAATAAACACGCAGGCCTGACAACGCGGGGCAGTGGCACCTTTCCCAGTGCTTGGAAAGGGAAAAGCCTGTAGCAGAGGCCCCCCGCACAGGAGAACTCTGAGCAAACAAAGCCTGTGGGACCAGGTGAGTGCTAGCTCACCCAAGAGATCTGCATAAATAACGCCGCCAGCTACAGGCTGAGAGCAGCAGGCAGGCAAGCCACAGTTGCAGATACCACTCTCAGAACTGCCTCCAGACGCTTTTTTTTCTTTTTCTCCCTACCTTTGATGAGAGAACAACCGAATTACACCTGCAAGCCGAAAAACTTACTGAAACTGTATTGCATTTGAACTGGGGACACTTGGTGGGTTTTTTTTTTTTTTTAATCCTCTGTGTGTGTGTGAGTGTGTAGTTTTGTTCTACTTTATGCATCCCCTTTGATGAGACAACTACAGAACAACATCTGAGGCACCAACTCCAGGACTGGAGATTGAGACGGACATCCAAATTATTAAGACTGAAACTGCATTGCATATAAACTTGGAAGTTTTTGGTTTTTTGTTTTTTTTTTTTTAATTTTCTATTTTCCATTTTATTTTAATTCATTTTTATAAATAGATATTACTTTCATATACTTATTTTTTATTTTTTTTATCTTTGATTTTCAATCCTCTCTCTGTCTCTCTATTGTCTGTTCAGCTTACTGTCGATTAGTACACTAACACTCCCTGTTTATACCTTTGAAACTCTCTTGTCTGATACCTTGTTCTGCTTTCTCCCTCTTGTCTGTATATTTGTTTTCCCCTTTTCTTTAACTTCTTGCTTTCCATCTCAGCTCACTCTTCCATTCTCAATATTACCATTGTTATTATTACAAGCTAGAAAATACTTAATTGCACACAGTACAGGGACAGTAACAACACCAACGACAATGACAGGAAGACAGAAAAAACAAGGAAACCAGTTTCCCCACAGCAAAAAATTAGTACAGGAACCAGAGGGGAATGAAGAGAACAGAAACTCAGATCCAGACTCCAACAAAATGAAGATAAACTATGCCAAAGGACCCAATGAAGCCCACAAGAATAATTTAAAAGAAGACATACTACAAGTACTCAATGAGAATTTTATAGAGATGATACTGGATAGGGTCAACCAAAATGTACAGGAGACACTCAAGAAATTCCAAGACAATAAAAATAGAGAATTTGAAAAAGCAAAAGAAGAAATAAAGGAAACCATAGAAGCACTGTATAAACACCAAAGTGAAAGAGAGAACACAATGAATAAATGGATAAATGAACTCAGGACAAAAATAGACAACAATAAAGAAGAAAACAGCCAGGATATGGAAAACCTCAGAAAAAAGAATGAAACAGAACTGCAAAACAAAACGGAAGGCCAATCCAGCAGAATAGAACAAACAGAAGACAGAATCTCAGAACTTGAAGATGAAATGGTAATTAAAGGAAAAACCGAAGAACTATTAATTAAACAACTCAAGACCTGTGAAAAGAAAATGCAAGAACTCACTGACTCCATCAAAAGACCAAACTTGAGAATCATGGGCATCGAAGAAGGAGAAGAGGTGCAAGCGAAGGGAATGCGTAATATATTCAACAAAATAATAACAGAAAATTTCCCAAATCTAGAGAAAGATATTCCCATACACA
This sequence comes from Castor canadensis, assembly GCF_047511655.1. Lineage (NCBI taxonomy): Eukaryota > Metazoa > Chordata > Mammalia > Rodentia > Castoridae > Castor > Castor canadensis. The sequence goes on along the minus strand of NC_133405.1, from coordinate 41,772,679 downwards.
TGCAAGAGGCCTCCAGGACACCAAACAGACCAGATCAAAATAGAACTACTCCACGACATATCATCATTAAAACAACAAGTTCAGAAACTAAGGAAAGAATATTGAAGGCTGTAAGAGAGAAAAAACAAGTAACATACAAAGGTAAACCCATCAAAATCACAGCAGACTTCTCAACAGAAACATTAAAAGCAAGAAGAGCGTGGGGTGAGATCTTCCGGGCACTGAATGAAAATAACTTCAACCCCAGGATACTCTACCCAGCAAAGCTATCATTCAAAATAGATGGAGCAATAAAAGTCTTCCATGATAAGCAGAAACTAAAACAATATGTGACCACAAAGCCACCATTACAAAAGATTCTGCAAGGGATCCTGCACACAGAAAGTGACACCCAACTTAACCATGAAAAGGCAGGCAGCACCAAACCACAGGATAAGAAAAAGCAAGACAGTAGAGAGTAACATCATAGCTACACACAATCAAACCTTCAAATAACTAAGACAACTAAATGGCAGAAATCACCACATACCTATCAGTACTAACACTTAATGTTAATGGACTTAATTCACCCATCAAAAGACACCGTTTGACAAAATGGATTAAAAAAGAAGATCCAACAATTTGTTGCTTACAGGAGACTCATCTCACCGACAGAAATAAGCATATGCTTAGGATGAAAGGCTGGAAGAAGATTTACCAAGCCAATGGCCCCTGAAAACAAGCAGGAGTAGCAATACTTATCTCTGACAAAGTAGACTTCAAATCTACATTGATCAAACGAGATAAAGAAGGACATTCCATACTAATAAAAGGGGAAATAGACCAAAAGGAAATAATAATCATCAATCTGTACGCACCCAATGTCAACGCACCCAATTTCATCAAACATACCCTGAAAGACCTAAAAGCATATATAAACACCAACACAGTGGTTGTGGGAGACTTTAACACTCCATTAGCATCAATAGATAGGTCATCCAAACAAAAACTCAATAAAGAAATCCAAGATCTAAAATATGCAATAGATCAAGTGGACCTAGTAGATGTCTACAGAACATTTCATCCAACCTCTACACAATATACATTCTTCTCAGCAGCCCATGGAACCTTCTCCAAAATAGATCATATCCTAGGGCACAAAGCAAGCCTCAGCAAATATAAGAAAATAGAAATAATACCATGCATACTATCTGACCACAATGCAGTAAAAGTAGAACTCAACAACAAAAGTAAAGACAAAAAACATGCAAACAGCTGGAAACTAAATAACTCATTACTTAATGAAGAATGGATCATCGATGCAATAAAAGAGGAAATTAAAATGTTCCTGGAAGTCAATGAAAATGAAAACACAACGTACCGGAACCTATGGGACACAGCTAAGGCAGTCTTGAGAGGAAAGTTTATAGCCATGACTGCATATATTAAAAAGATTGAAAGATCCCAAATCAATGACCTAATGATACATCTCAAACTCCTAGAAAAACAAGAACAAGCAAATCCCAAAACAAATAGAAGGAGAGAAATAATAAAAATAAGAGCTGAAATCAACGAAATAGAAACCAAAAAAACCATACAAAGAATTAATGAAACAAAAAGTTGGTTCTTTGAAAAAATAAACAAGATCGATAGACCCCTGGCAAACCTGACTAAAATGAGGAGAGAAAAAACCCAAATTAGTAGAATTAGGAATGCAAAAGGGGAGATAACAACAAACACCATGGAAGTCCAGGAAATCATCAGAGACTACTTTGAGAACCTATATTCAAATAAATTTGAAAACCTAAAAGAAATGGACAGATTGCTAGATACATATGATCATCCAAAACTGAACCAAGAGGAAATTAATCACCTGAATAGACCTATAACACAAAATGAAATTGAAGCAGCAATCAAGAGTCTCCCCAAAAAGAAAAGTCCAGGACCTGATGGATTCTCTGCTGAATTCTATCAGACCTTTAAAGAAGAACTGATACCAACCCTCCTTAAACTGTTCCATGAAATAGAAAGGGAAGGAAAACTGCCAAAGACATTTTATGAAGCCAGTATTACACTTATCCCAAAACCAGGCAAAGACACCTCCAAAAAGGAGAACTATAGGCCAATCTCCCTAATGAACATTGATGCAAAAATCCTCAACAAAATAATGGCAAATCGAATTCAGCAACACATCAAAAAGATTATTCACCACGACCAGGTAGGCTTCATCCCAGGGATGCAGGGGTGGTTCAACATATGAAAATCAATAAACGTAATAAACCACATTAACAGAAGCAAAGACAAAAACCACTTGATCATTTCAATAGATGCAGAAAAAGCCTTTGATAAGATCCAACATCATTTCATGATAAAAGCTCTAAGAAAACTAGGAATAGAAGGAAAGTTCCTCAACATTATAAAAGCTATATATGAGAAACCTACAGCCAGCATTATACTTAACGGAGAAAAATTAAAACCATTCCCTCTAAAATCAGGAACCAGACAAGGATGCCCACTATCTCCACTCCTATTCAACATAGTACTGGAATTCCTAGCCAGAGCAATTAGGCAAGTAGAAGGAATAAAAGGAATACAAATAGGTAAAGAAACTGTCAAAATATCCCTATTTGCAGACGACATGATCCTATACCTTAAAGACCCAAAAAACTCTACTCAGAAGCTTGTAGACATCATCAATAGCTATAGCAAGGTAGCAGGATATAAAATCAACATAGAAAAATCATTAGCATTTCTATACACTAACAATGAGCAAACGGAAAAAGAATGTATGAAAACAATTCCATTTACAATAGCCTCAAAAAAAATCAAATACCTAGGTGTAAACCTAACAAAAGATGTGAAAGACCTCTACAAGGAAAACTATACACTTCTGAAGAAAGAGATTGAGGAAGACTATAGAAAGTGGAGAGATCTCCCATGCTCATGGATTGGTAGAATCAACATAGTAAAAATGTCTATACTCCCAAAAGTAATCTACATGTTTAATGCAATTCCCATCAAAATTCCAATGACATTCATCAAAGAGATTGAAAAATCTACTGTTAAATTTATATGGAAATACAAGAGGCCACGAATAGCCAAGGCAATACTCAGTCAAAAGAACAATGCAGGAGGTATCACAATACCTGACTTCAAACTATATTACAAAGCAATAACAATAAAAACAGCATGGTACTGGCACAAAAACAGGCATGAAGACCAGTGGAACAGAATAGAGGATCCAGATATGAAGCCACACAACTATGAGCAACTTATCTTTGGCAAAGGAGCTAAAAATATACGATGGAGAAATAGCAGCCTCTTCAACAAAAACTGCTGGGAAAACTGGTTAGCAGTCTGCAAAAAACTGAAACTAGATCCATGTATATCACCCTATACCAAGATTAACTCAAAATGGATCAAGGATCTTAATATCAGACCCCAAACTCTTAAGTTGATTCAAGAAAGAATAGGAAATACTGTGGAGTTAGTAGGTATAGGTAAGAACTTTCTCAATGAAACCCCAGCAGCACAGCAACTAAGAGATAGCATAGATAAATGGGACCTCATAAAACTAAAAAGCTTCTGTTCATCAAAAGAAATGGTCTCTAAACTGAAGAGAACACCCACAGAGTGGGAGAAAATATTTGCCAATTATACATCAGACAAAGGACTGATAACCAGAATATACAGGGAACTTAAAAAACTAAATTCTCCCAAAACTAATGAACCAATAAAGAAATGGGCATGTGAACTAAACAGAACTTTCTCAAAAGAAGAAATTCAAATGGCCAGAAAACACATGAAAAAATGCTCACCATCTCTAGCAATAAAGGAAATGCAAATTAAAACCACACTAAGATTCCACCTCACCCCTGTTAGAATAGCCATCATCAGCAACACCACCAACAACAGGTGTTGGCGAGGATGCGGGGAAAAAGGAACCCTCTTACACTGTTGGTGGGAATGTAAACTACTACAACCACTCTGGAAAAAAATTTGGAGGCTACTTAAAAAGCTGGACATCGATCTAGCATTTGATCCAGCAATACCACTCTTGGGGATATACCCAAAAGACTGTTACTCCAGAGGCACCTGCACATCCATGTTTATTGCGGCACTATTCACAATAGCCAAGTTATGGAAGCAGCCAAGATGCCCCAGCACAGACGAATGGATTAAGAAAATGTGGTATCTATACACAATGGAATTCTATGCAGCCATGAAGAAGAACGAAATGTTATCATTCGCTGGTAAATGGATGGAATTGGAGAACATCATTCTGAGTGAGGTTAGCCTGGCCCAAAAGACCAAAAATCGTTATGTTCTCCCTCATATGTGGACATTAGATCAAGGGCAAACACAACAAGGGGATTGGACTATGAGCACATGATAAATGTGAGAGTACACAAGGGAGGGGTGAGGATAGGTAAGACACCTAAAAAAGTAGCTAGCATTTGTTGCCCTTAATGCAGAGAAACTAAAGCAGATACCTTAAAAGCAACTGAGGCCAATAGGAAAAGGGGAACAGGTACTAGAGAAAAGGTGAGATCAAAAAGAATTAACCTAGAAGGTAACACCCATGCACAGGAAATCAATGTGAGTCAATGCCCTGTATAGCTATCCTTATCTCAACCAGCAAAACCCCTTGTTCCTTCCTATTAATGCTTATACTGTCTCTACAACAAAATTAGAGATAAGGGGAAAATAGTTTCTGCTGGGTATTGAGGGGGGGGGAGCGGGAAGGGGTGGAGTGGGTGGTAAGGGAGGGGGTGGGGGCAGGGGGGAGAAATGAACCAAGCCTTGTATGCACATATGAATAATAAAAGAAAAAAAAAATAAATAAAATTCTTTGAAATTTGACCGCAAACTCCATTTGTACCTACATCATCACCATCCCCACTACAATGCAAATTATATTTTTTCTAAAGTATTTTTGGTAGAATTTTAATTTCATTTGCTCTGGGAGGAAAATTTTCATGGTCATTTAAGTTTGGAAAGGTCTGCATATTTTTTTTCTCTTCTTAGAAATGCATGAAATTTATCAGTATGCTAAAAGCCCGGAAAAATCTTAAAGAGCTCTATTTAATATTAATCAATTGTTTCCCAATTCATTTTACCATGAAACCAATTTTTGAAGAACACTTGTTAACGCCATGCATAAAATGCTATTCTGTCACACTGAATTATTTGTAGTTTTCTGGGTATCTATGTTATATAGTTGTATTTTTCATGAGGAAGGGAAAGTGTTTAGCTAGTAGATCATACTTAGAAGTAGTGGAAGTAGAAACTCTACAATGCCTTTCCTCCCTTTACTGACTCATAATACCAACTTATCCTTCAAAGTTTAGTTTCCTGTAAACCCTGTTCTGTTATTCCACATACTTTTCCATAAGAAAAAGTGATGTTTTCTCTATGTAACCACAGAACTTTGCTTATAACCCTTCAATATTACCCTCAAAATTTGTGTGTCTGGCAGCCATGAAGAACGAAATCTTATCATTTGCTGGTAAATGGATAGAATTGGAGTACAATTCTACAATTCTCCTCACTCATTCTGAGTGAGGTTAGCCTGGCCCAAAAGACCAAAAATCATGTTCTTCCTCATACGCGGACATTAGATCAAGGGCAAACACAACAAGGTGACTGGACTTTGACCACAAGACTAAAGTGAGAGCACACAAGAGAGATATGAAGATAGTTAAGACACCTAAAAAAATAGATAGCATTTGTTGCCCTCAATGCAGAGAAACGAAAGCAGATACCTTAAAAGCAACTGAGGCCAATAGGAGAAGGGTACCAGGAACTAGACAAAAGGTTAGATCAAGAAGAATTAACCTAGAAGGTAACACACATGCACAGGAAATTAATGTGAGTCAACTTCCTGTATAGCTATCCTTATCTCAACTAGCAAAAACCCTTGTTCCTTCCTATTATTGCTTATATTCTCTCTTCAACAAAATTAGAGATAAGGGCAAAATAATTTCTGCTGGGTATCGAGGGGGTGGGGAGGAGAGGGAGGGGGCATGGTGGGTGGTAAGGGAGGGGGTGGGGGCAGAGGGGAAAAATGACCCAAGCATTGTATGCACATATGAATAATAAAAAATTGTGTGTCTGTAGACTGTGAGTGTCTTAAGGAAAGGGAACATATATTATATACTTTCCTATTGAGTAATTTGCATAATGACAGGTATTTCAGAGGCATATAAATGTGAGTTCACAAAAATTATGATCCCAACCTAGGTCCATGTAGAGTTAAAGACTGATGTATATATTGTATACTAAGTTCTACTAGATTCAAAAAGTGAAATTAATGAGGACTGAAATAATTAAGGAAACTTTCATGGAGGAACGGGATCTTGAAATAGAATTTGAAATATGAGAAGGATTTGAGCACAGAGGTGGGACTGATCCTGGTATGTTAGTGGAATAGTCAGAGAAAATAGTAGATGCTGAGAGGTAGAAAAAATTAAGCTTGGGTAGTTAGAGTAGTATCAGATTATTAAAAAGCATTGAATTCCAAGCATAATAGTTTAAAGGCTATTGATTAAATCGGGATGAAAGAAAAATTGAGCAGATATTAGACAAAAATATTCACTGACTTAAATTAAAGTCTCTGTTCATATTTAGAGTCACCACTGCCTTTCATAAGTATGTATTAACTGACCTGTGCAATTCATGTACAGAAAGCATTAAAGCTCCTATTTAAATTGCATAGGTTTTCTTTTGCCTAACTGAAACACTGATTTATAGGAAAAGTGTTATCATGAAAGCAGAATCTTCTTCCCTTTCTCAAATATTGTTTCTGATAAAATGTTTCTTTACAGAACTATAAACATGTTCCTCATAAATTCAAGCACTAGAGGTGACCCGTGCTCTTGGGCATTAATCCAACTTTTCTAGTTCTTTCATCTTAAAATTCAGATGGAGTCCTTTGAACTCATTGAAGAGAGGGTATTCCTCAAAAGAGCAGCAAAAGTTATTTCTTAAGTTGGCAGTCATCTTTTTTTTTGAGCTCCAACTCATTAAAATAGTGTGAAATTAGTTTGTAGTCCATCGTATTCAGTTTTTAATATACCTATTATCAAAAATGTTTTTTCTCATAATGAGATTGTACATTTCAGGAGACTATTTCAAATCTAATAATTGGATTTTGGATTGCCTTACTCCAGGAGTGTATTTTCCAAGTTTTCTGAGCTCAATTAAATGAAGGTTCTTAAACTTTTCAATCTAAGTTCTACTTTGTTAGAAGTAATAAACCCAAATCTGCTAGATTATTTCTAAATCAAACCTCCATTTTTATATCTATAAGGAATGTTATTAAGAAATATTTTCTATGTTACAAATAAACAAGACTGGACACTGAAAACAACTTTAATGTGTAGTGTATTTTATATGGTTCTTATTTATGTAATATTTTAGAAATATTAGCTAAAGAGTTTCAATGCTTTTTCTATAAAACCATACCATTGGCTTATTCAAGATATTAGTGTCATATAAATGCATTTTGCATTATGGCATTAATTCTCTTCAATATTAGAGGTCAAATTATGCATAGTGCTTGAGAGAGCAGGTAGGAGGTCATGTGTTCAACAATGTGCCTTTAAAAATCATCTTTCAAAGTGATAGAACTTGTTATTTTGTTTAGTTTTTTAAAAAATATTTTTATTTTTAATTTATACATAATACTTGTATATATTTATGGGGTATAGAATGACATTTCAGTACAAGAATTCAATGTGTAATAACTATCAGGGTAGTTGATTATCTCAAGCATTCATCATTTCTTTGTGTTGGGAACATTCAGTTTTAAAATATAGAATGAAATTTTGACAAGCATAGTTATCCTACTGTGCTATAAAACATTAGAAGTTATGCCTCCTATCCAACTGTGCCTCTGTATGCCTTAATCATCCTCTCCTCATGCCCTCTCCCACACACCCTTCCCAGGCTCTGGGAACAATTGTTCCATTCTATAATTCTTTGAGATAAACTTTTCCATTTCCACATATGAAACAAAAGTCACCTTTGTAAGGAACTGAATTTTTAAAATTTACTATTTTGTATATCATTAAATGATAAATCACCAACTTCAGGTCAGTACCTTTACATCAGGCCCATTACAAATGCTGATTTATGTATGTAGAGATTTCTTCTTTATTGTGATCTATATTTCATTAATAACAAGTATATTATTGAATGCATCAGAGCTCTCTTTTGTTTTGCAGTACTGGGACTTGTGCTTGCTAAATAGACACTCTACAACTTGAGCCATGCCACTGGCCTTCATCACAGCTCTTAAAAAGAAATTAGAAGTAATGTCCCTCAGCATAATAAAGGCTATATATGATATAGCCAACACCATACTAAAAACTGAAATCATTTCCTCTAAAGTCAGGAATGAGACAAGGGTGTCCAGTTTCTCCACTCTTATTCAATATAGAGCTAGAGTTCTTAGCCAGAGCAGTAAGGCAATAGAAAAAATAAAAGATATTGTAAATGAAAGGAAGAAGTCAAATTATCCCTATCTGAAGATGATCTGATCTTATTTTAAAAAAACCCGAAGACTCCATCAAAAAACTTTTAGATCTGATAAACACTTTTGTCAAACTAGCAGGATCCAAAATCAACACAAAAAAAATCAACAGTTTTTCTATATACACCAATAACGAACAGGCTGGTAAAAATCATGGAAAAATTCCATTTATAATAGCCTCAAAAAGTAGATATCTAGGAGTAAACATAGCTAAGGAGGTGAAAGACCTCTAAAATGAAATCTATAAAGCACTGAAGAAAAGAAACTGGAGATGGAAAAACCTTCCATGTTTACAGGTCAGAAAAATTAATATTGTGAATATGGCTATACTACTGAGAACAAGCTATAGAGTCAATGTAATCCCCACAAAAGTTCTAGTGTCATTTTCCACAAAAATATAGTAATCAGTCATAAAATTGATTTAAAAGCAGAAAAGATTCCAAATAGTCAAAGCAATCCTGAGCAAAAAAGTAATGCTTGAGGTATTGCAATACGTGACTTCAGCTTATACTACAGAGCCATGATAACATAAATAGCATGGTACTGGCACAAAAACAGACATGTAGACAAATGGTATAATTAAAGATCCAGAAATAAGCCCATAAAACTATAGTCATCTGATTTTTGACAAAGAAGCCTCAAATGTATGTTAAAGAAAAGACAGCCTCTCCAACAAATGGTATTGGAAAAAGTGGATATCCACATATAGAGTACTGAACAAAAATTAATTCAAAATTGATCAAAGATCTTAATGTAAGTCCTGAAAGTTTGAAACTGGTAGAGGAAACCCTAGGAGAAACCATTGAAGATACAGGCACAGCTAATGGCTTTCCAAATAGGACTCCAATTGCTCAGGAAATAAGAATAAGAATTAACAAATGTGATTGCATTAAATAAAAAAGCTTCTGGCCAGGTGCACTTGCTCACATCTATAATCCCCCTTACTTGGGAGGCATAGATAGGTGGGATCATGCTTCAAGGCCAATCCAGGCAAAAAAAAGTTAGTGAGACCCCATCTCAACCAATGTCAGGTATGTTGGTGTGTGTCTGTTATCCCAACTATGTGGGAGTCTATAGATATGATAATCACAGTCTGAGGCCAACCCTATGCAAAAGTGCAAGACCCTACCTGAAAAATAACTAAAAGCAAGAAAAGATCTGGGGGCATGGCTCAAGTGTTAGAGTGCCTGCCTAGCAAGTGCAAGGCCCTTAGTCCAAACCCCAGTACTGCCAAAAAATAATAAAATAAATAAAATGTTTTTGTACAGCAAAGTAAATAATTACCAGAATCAAAAGAATACCTATAGAATAGAAAAAAATCTGTGCCAGCTATTCATCAGATAAAGATTAACATCCAGAATAAACAGTTCTAAAACTTAAAACCCAAAAGAACAATGTGATTAATAAGTGGAGAATTGAATTGAACAGATTGTTCTCAAAAGAATAAGTACAAATGACTAATAAATATATGACGAAATGTTCAACATCCTTAACTATAAAAGAAATGAAAATTTAAAAAATAACACTGAGACTTCATCTCACCCCAGTCAGAATGGCAATCATCAAGAAAACAAACAACAGCAAATACTGGCAAAGATGAGGGGGGAAAAAGAACCTTTATACACTATTGGTGGGAATTTATTTTTATTTTTTTTTTTTATTTATTTATTTATTTATTTTTTTTTATTTACCCTTTTTTTTTTTCTTTTATTATTCATATGTGCATACAAGGCTTGGTTCATTTCTCCCCCCTGCCCCCACCCCCTCCCTTACCACCCACTCCACCCCCTCCCGCTCCCCCCCCTCAATACCCAGCAGAAACTATTTTGCCCTTATCTCTAATTTTGTTGTAGAGAGAGTATAAGCAATAATAGGAAGGAACAAGGGGTTTTGCTGGTTGAGATAAGGATAGCTATACAGGGCATTGACTCACATTGATTTCCTGTGCGTGGCTGTTACCTTCTAGGTTAATTCTTTTTGATCTAACCTTTTCTCTAGTTCCTGGTCCCCTTTTCCTATTGGCCTCAGTTGCTTTAAGGTATCTGCTTTAGTTTCTCTGCATTAAGGGCAACAAATGCTAGCTAGTTTTTTAGGTGTCTTACCTATCCTCACCCCTCCCTTGTGTGCTCTCGCGTTTATCATGTGCTCATAGTCCAATCCACTTGTTGTGTTTGCCCTTGATCTAATGTCCACATATGAGGGAGAACATACGATTTTTGGTCTTTTGGGCCAGGCTAACCTCACTCAGAATGATGTTCTCCAGTTCCATCCATTTACCAGCGAATGATAACATTTCGTTCTTCTTCATGGCTGCATAGAATTCCATTGTGTATAGATACCACATTTTCTTAATCCATTCGTCTGTGCTGGGGCATCTTGGCTGTTTCCATAACTTGGCTATTGTGAATAGTGTATTGGTGGGAATTTAAATTAATGCAGCCACTATGGAAATCAGTATTTAGGTTACTTAAAATACCTGAGAATAAAACTACCATGTGATCCTGCTGAATGTAAGTCAGTAAACAATAGAGAAACCGGCACACCCATATTTATAGTAGCACTATTCTCAATAGCCAAGTTATGGAATCAGCCCAGGTGTCAATCTACTGATGAATGGATGGATAAAGAAAATGTGGTATATATACACATTGAAGTATTATTTAACCATAAAACAGAATGAAAGTATGTTGTTTGGAGGAAAATGGATGGAACTAGAAATCATTATGTTAAGTGAAATAAACCAGACTGAAGAAGACAAATATTGCACGGTGTCTTTCATATGTTTATCTTAAACAATAAATGACAAGTATAAAAAGAGGACTGTTTGAGGGTGGGAACCATGGGGATAGTGAAAGGAGAAAGTGAGGGCAGGGTGAATATGATTGAAGTACTTTATGTGCACATTTGAAAAGGGGGAATGATAACAGAGTAATGAAAGGGCTGAATTCGATCAAAATGCAATATATGCATGTATAGCACAACAAAACCCCTTTGTACAATTAATACATGTTAATAAAAATAAAGTATTCAACAACAAAAAAGAAATAAATGGTAAGCATATTACAATCATTGTTGAATTTCTATTAATTGAACACTTAGTGGGAATAATGAGACAAAGTAAATGCATTTCCAAAAATGATTGTTAGGAATTTATGAACTTATAAGCTCTGTTAACACACAATGCAGTGCTTTTGTGTATAATGAACATATTCAGCATTATAGTCCTGTCTGGCCTTGACAGTAATTATTCCCTTCCAGCAATCATGAATTTGAGACAACATTGCTATTCTGAAACTTCCAAAGTAGTGATTGTTTTAAATTAAAATTTTTATGATCTGACAATGTATAATTTCAACAGAAGTCCTGATGTGATTCAAAGAAAATTTTCATATGCAAATGTTGCAATTTTATTGTATTTGAAGCCTCATTGCTCTGTTAATTCCATATCAAAGAAAATAAAGTTGCTACAAGTCCTAAACTATAACTGTAATGTATCAGTAACCTGGCAGGTAGCCAACATGAAATAACCTTCTGTACTATTGTATTGAAAATGATTACCTTAGAGAAAAAATGTTGGAAAGAATCTTTACTCACTTATCAACCTTGGCTCACTAAAGGAGAATTTGTCCGTTTTGCTGCTAATCTGCATCAGAAAATGCTGAGAAAGGTTCTTTGCCAACATTACATGGGCAACTAAGATTTCTCATTCAGTCAAATAAAGATTAGAGCCCAATGTTCAGCCTCAAGCACAGAAGTTGGAGCAATAATTTTCAAAAGTTCTCATCTGCCTGATGATATTAGCATTTAAATCAAAAGGGCAAATGTAACCTTCAGTTTTTAAGTGATCATTCTAAAAACAGTGTAAGTTCTGTTTCAAAGGAAATGAAGTCAGCATGTTGATGAAACACCTCAACCTAAATACTCATCAGTGGACAAATGGACAAAGAAAATGTGGCACTTATACAGAGTGCAACACTGTTTAGCCATAGAAAGGATGAAATCCTGTCATTTGAAATAACATGGATGGACCTGAAGGACATTTTGTTAAGTGAAATAAGTAAGACACAGAAAGAGAAATATCACCTGATCTCACTTGTCTGGGGAACCTAAAAAAGTTGATTTCACAGAAGTTGAAAATAGAATATGGCTACCAAAGATTCAGTAGAATAGGGACTAGAGAATTGGAAGAGGCTGGTCAATGGTGCAAGGTCACAGTGAGATGGAAGGAATAAATACTGATGCTCTATGGCCCACTAAGGTGAATATATTTAAAAATAATGCACTATATGTCTCAAAATATTTAGAAAAGAGAATCATGGATGTATTTACCACAAAGGAATGATGAAAATTTGAGGTGATGGGTATGCTAATTACCCTGTTTTGACCATTACCCAATGTATACATGAATCAAAGTATTGCCTTTTACCTCAGAAAATGTACAATATAATGAGTCAACCAAAAGTAGAATTAATTTTTAAAAATTTGGCTTCTGGAGTGGAGCTGATTCAAAATTAAATCAATGAATATTACTTTAACACAACTATAATTTTAGGACATTATGTTGCATTAAAACGGGAAATCACGAAATGAAAGAGAAGAAACTTGACTAAGTCAAATTTTATTTTTTTCTTTGAATTACAAATGGCCTTTTTAAATTCTTACTTCACACATGTAAACATTATCATATCACAATTCTATTACTATGGACTTACAATTAAAATCATATTAAGTTTCACTATTTACCTGAACTTGCATATATTTCAGGCACATAAAAGTCACACACTTGTACTTAACAGAAAATTTTTTTTTCAGAGTAATAATAGGTCTTTAGAAGACAAGAATGTATCTGGACAGGAAAATGCAGTTCTCAGTGATATTCCTACTCTTGATTTAATAAGTAGTATGTGCTGGGAGGAGAGTTAATGTATGTTCTCATCATCTCTGTTTTATGCTTAAGAGAAGTAGTCCTGAGACCTAGAATATAGAATCACTATTTAGGCTTTTAAGCCTAAAAGATATACCTCAAGTATGTATTTGCTGCTTGCCAACATCTACATAAACAATGACAAACCATCTAGTGACAAGTTGAAATTCTGTCAAGTCAGTTATTATTACTGTCTCCAAGTGCCTTCTTTTTCCAGTTTCCAAAGTTAATCTTTCAAAACATCACTTTTTTAAGATCCTTCTTGCTCCCCATCCCTGTCACCTCAATATATGCAAATTATTTTAACTCCTGTACCAGAGAAAACAAAGGAACTCCGTGATTCTTCTTCTCCTCTTTCTCCAGATTTATGCCTCACTCTTTTGCAAAGCATATGAATCCACACAACTTGAACTCCAAGACACACAAAGAAAAAACACTTATTTCCAAGGTGCAATATAATTTTTTAAAAAATGCTCATGTACTTATCTTTGAAACCATTTTTAAATTTTAAAAATGTGATGATAATTCCAGAACTTGGGAAGCTAAGGCAGGAGGATCATGAATTCAAGCCCAGCCTGAGATACAGAGTAAGACCTTGTCTTAAAAAATTAATTAGGAAGATTCCAAGATGGCAGCTAGAGGTAGGAAGCAGAAAGCAACCCTCCTATAGTGAAATCTTGGAGAGATGCTGGAGACACACTTTGCAGGCATAATCACTGAGAAAAGGCATAACTTTGACCCCTCCACATCTCCAGCCGGTGCAGAGAATCTACACTTCACATCTACACATTAATCTACACATTAAACTGAGAAACGAGGAGGGCCCCCGGGGCCGCCAGTGGCTGGCTCCCATATGGCTTGGGAAGACGCGGACCAGGTGAGCTTTGCGGTACCGCGGTAGCCCCACAGACAAGCCTGGGCCAGAGCAGCATAGCCCCCTGGACAGACTGACCTCCACCCGGGAATAAAAGAGAAACAGTAATAACCAATAAGAACAGTTAAGATACGCTGGGAAGAGGGTGGGGCGCCCTGAGCGCTGAAGATTGGGGGAAGGGAATCCTTCCCGGGACTGTAAATAAACAAGCCGGGCAGGCCGGAGAGTCTCTGGCAGGAGCAGGGTGCGCACCCAGCAACCAGGAGCGGGGATGCTTGTGAGAGTGGAGGAGGGAGAAAAACTCCACAGGAGAGGAGGGAAGACCCACTTCCCACGTGAACTGTAAACAAACATGGCGGCCGGCAGGAGCAGCAGCACCACCCAGTAAGCAGGAGCAGGAAAGCTTGTGAAAGTGGCAGTCGGAGGAAAACTTCAGAGGAGAGGGGGGAAGACCCACCTCCCACATGAACTGTAAATAAACACGCAGGCCTGAAAACGCAGCGGCAGTGTTACCTTTCCCAGTGCTTGGAAAGGGGAAAGCCTATAGCAGAGGCTCCCGCACAGGAGAACTCTGAGAAAACAAAGCCTGTGGAACCAGGTGAGTGCTAGCTCACCCCAGAGATCTGCATAAATAACGCCGCCAGCTACAGGCTGAGAGCAGCAGGCAGGCAAGCCACAGTTGCAGATACCACTCTCAGAACTGCCTCCAGATGCTTTTTTTTCTTTTTCTCCCTACCTTTGATGAGAGAACAACCGAATTACACCTGCAAGCCGAAAAACTTACTGAAACTGTATTGCATTTGAGCTGGGGACACTTGGTGGGGCTTTTTGTGTGTGTGTGTGTGTGTGTGTGTGTGAGTGTGTAGTTTTGTTCTACTTTATGCAGCCCTTTGATGAGACAACTACAGAACAACATCTGAGGCACCAACTCCAGGACTGGAGATTGAGACAGACACCCAAATTATTAAGACTGAAACTGCATTGCATATAAACTTGGAAGTTTTTTGTTTTTTTTTTTTATTTTCTATTTTCCATTTTATTTTATTTCAATTTTATGTATAGATATTTCTTTCATTTACTTATTTATTTTTTTTATCTTTGATTTTCAATCCTCTCTCTGTCTCTCTAATGTCTGTTCAGCTTACTGTTGATTAGTACACTAACACTCCCTGTTTATACCTTTGAAATTCTCTTGTCTGATACCTTGTTCTGCTTTCTCCCTCTTGTCTGTATATTTGTTTTCCCCTTTTCTTTAACTTCTTGCTTTCCATCTCAGCTCACTCTTCCATTCTAAATATTACCACTGTTATTATTACAAGCTACAAAATATTTAATTGCACACAGTACAGGGACAGTAACAACACCAAGGACAATGACGGGAAGACAGAAAAAACAGGGAAACCAGTTTCCCCAAAGCAAAAAATTAGTACAGGAACCAGAGGGGAATGAAGAGAACAGAAACTCAGATCCAGACTCCAACAAAATGAAGATAAACTATGCCAAAGGACTCAATGAAGCCCACAAGAATAATTTAAAAGAAGACATACTACAAGTACTCAATGAGAATTTTATAGAGATGATACTGGATAGGGTCAACCAAAATGTACAGGAGACACTCAAGAAATTCCAAGACAATAAAAATAGAGAATTTGAAAAAGCAAAAGAAGAAATAAAGGAAACCATAGAAGCACTGTATAAACACCAAAGTGAAAGAGAGAACACAATGAATAAAAAGATAAATGAACTCAGGACAAAAATAGACAACATTAAAGAAGAAAACTGCCAGGATATGGAAAACCTCAGAAAAAAGAACGAAACAGAACTGCAAAACAAAACGGAAGGCCAATCCAGCAGAATAGAACAAACAGAAGACAGAATCTCAGAACTTGAGGATGAAATGGTAATTAAAGGAAAAACCAAAGAACTATTAATTAAACAACTCAAGACCTGTGAAAAGAAAATGCAAGAACTCACTGACTCCATCAAAAGACCAAACTTGAGAATCATGGGCATCGAAGAAGGAGAAGAGGTGCAAGCGAAGGGAATGCGTAATATATTCAACAAAATAATAACGGAAAATTTCCCAAATCTAGAGAAAGATATTCCCATACACATGCAAGAGGCCTCCAGGACACCAAACAGACCAGATCAAAATAGAACTACTCCACGACATATCATCATTAAAACAACAAGTTCAGAAACTAAGGAAAGAATAGTGAAGGCTGTAAGAGAGAAAAAACAAGTAACATACAAAGGTAAACCCATCAAAATCACAGCAGACTTCTCAACAGAAACATTAAAAGCAAGAAGAGCATGGGGTGCGATCTTCCGGGCACTGAATGAAAATAACTTCAACCCCAGGATACTCTACCCAGCAAAGCTATCATTCAAAATAGATGGAGCAATAAAAGTCTTCCATGATAAGCAGAAACTAAAACAATATGTGACCACAAAGCCACCATTACAAAAGATTCTGCAAGGGATCCTGCACACAGAAAGTGACACCCAACTTAACCATGAAAAGGCAGGCAGCACCAAACCACAGGATAAGAAAAAGCAAGACAGTAGAGAGTAACATCAAGTTAGGTACACACAATCAAACCTTCAAACAACTAAGACAACTAAATGGAAGGAATCACCACATACCTATCAGTACTAACGCTCAATGTTAATGCACTTAATTCACCCATCAAAAGACACTGTTTGACAAAATGGATTAAAAAAGAAGATCCAACAATTTGTTGCTTTCAGGAGACTCATCTCACCGAGAGAAATAAGCATATGCTTAGGATGAAAGGCTGGAAGAAGATTTACCAAGCCAATGGCCCCTGAAAACAGGCAGGAGTAGCAATACTTATCTCTGACAAAGTAGACTTCAAATCTACATTGATCAAACGAGATAAAGAAGGATATTCCATACTAATAAAAGGGGAAATAGACCAAAAGGAAATAATAATCATCAATCTGTATGCACCCAATGTCAATGCACCCAATTTCATCAAACATACCCTGAAAGACCTAAAAGCATATATAAATGCCAACACAGTGGTTGTGGGATACTTTAACACCCCATTATCATCAATAGATAGGTCATCCAAACAAAAACTCAATAAAGAAATCCAAGATCTAAAATATGCAATAGATCAAATGAACCTAGTAGATGTCTACAGAACATTTCATCCAACCTCTACACAATATACATTCTTCTCAGCAGCCCATGGAACCTTCTCAAAATAGATCATATCCTAGGGCACAAAGCAAGCCTCAGCAAATATAAGAAAATAGAAATAATACCATGTATACTATCTGACCACAATGCAGTAAAAGTAGAACTCAACAACAAAAGTAAAGACAAAAAACATGCAAACAGCTGGAAACTAAATAACTCATTACTTAATGAAGAGTGGATCATCGATGCAATAAAAGAGGAAATTAAAAAGTTCCTGGAAGTGAATGAAAATGAAAACACAACCTACCGGAACCTATGGGACACAGCTAAGGCAGTCTTGAGAGGAAAGTTTATAGCGATGACTGCACATATTAAAAAGATTGAAAGATCCCAAATCAATGACCTAATGATACATCTCAAACTCCTAGAAAAACAAGAACAAGCAAATCCCAAAACAAATAGAAGGAGAGAAATAATAAAAATAAGAGCTGAAATCAATGGAATAGAAACCAAAAAAACCATACAAAGAATTAATGAAACAAAAAGTTGGTTCTTTGAAAAAATTAACAAGATCGATATACCCCTGGCAAACCTGATTAAAATGAGGACAGAAAAAACCCAAATTAGTAGAATTAGGAATGCAAAAGGGGAGATAACAACAAACACCATGGAAGTTCAGGAAATCATCAGAAACTACGTTGAGAACCTATATTCAAATAAATTTGAAAATTTAAAAGATGGATTCTCTGCTGAATTCTATCAGACCTTTAAAGAAGAACTGATACCAACCCTCCTTAAACTGTTCCATGAAATAGAAAGGGAAGGAAAACTGCCAAACACATTTTATGAAGCCAGTATTACACTTATCCCAAAATCAGGCAAAGACACCTCCAAAAAGGAGAACTATAGGCCAATCTCCCTAATGAACATTGATGCAAAAATCATCAACAAAATAATGGCAAACTGAATTCAGCAACACATCAAAAAGATTATTCACCACGACCAAGTAGGCTTCATCCCACGGATGCAGGGGTGGTTCAACATACGAAAATCAATAAACGTAATAAACCCACATTAACAGAAGCAAAGACAAAAACTACTTGATCATCTCAATAGATGCAGAAAAAGCCTTTGATAAGATCCAACATCATTTCATGATAAAAGCTCTAAGAAAACTAGGAATAGAAGGAAAGTTCCTCAACATTATAAAAGCTATAAATGACAAACCTACAGCCAGCATTATACTTAATGGAGAAAAACTGAAACCATTCCCTCTAAAATCAGGAACCAGACAAGGATGCCCACTATCTCCACTCCTATTCAACATAGTACTGGAATTCCTAGCCAGAGCAATTAGGCAAGAAGAAGGAATAAAAGGAATAGAAATAGGTAAAGAAACTGTCAAAATATCCCTATTTGCAGACGACATGATCCTATACCTTAAAGACCCAAAAAACTCTACTCAGAAGCTTCTAGACATCATCAATAGCTATAGCAAGGTAGCAGGATATAAAATCAACATAGAAAAATCATTAGCATTTCTATACACTAACAATGAGCAAACGGAAAAAGAATGTATGAAAACAATTCCATTTACAATAGCCTCAAAAAAATCAAATACCTAGGTGTAAACCTAACAAAAGATGTGAAAGACCTCTACAAGGAAAACTATACACTTCTGAAGAAAGAGATTGAGGAAGACTATAGAAAGTGGAGAGATCTCCCATGCTCATGGATTGGTAGAATCAACATAGTAAAAATGTTGATACTCCCCAAAGTAATCTACATGTTTAATGCAATTCCCATCAAAATTCCAATGACATTCATTAAAGAGATTGAAAAATCTACTGTTAAATTTATATGGAAACACAAGAGGCCATGAATAGTCAAGGCAATACTCAGTCAAAAGAACAATGCAGGAGGTATCACAATACCTGACTTCAAACTATATTACAAAGCAATAATGATAAAAACAGCATGGTACTGGCACAAAAACAGACATGAAGACCAGTGGAACAGAATAGAGGACCCAGATATGAAGCCATACAACTATAACCAACTTATCTTTGACAAAGGAGCTAAAGATATACGATGGAGAAATAGCAGCCTCTTCAACAAAAACTGCTGGGAAAACTGGTTAGCAGTCTGCAAAAAACTGAAACTAGATCCATGTATATCACCCTATACCAAGATTAACTCAAAATGGATCAAGGATCTTAATATCAGACTCCAAACTCTTAAGTTGATACAAGAAAGAGTTGGAAATACTCTGGAGTTAGTAGGTATAGGTAAGAACTTTCTCAATGAAACCCCAGCAGCACAGCAACTAAGAGATAGCATAGATAAATGGGACCTCATAAAACTAAAAAGCTTCTGTTCATCAAAAGAAATGGTCTCTAAACTGAAGAGAACACCCACAGAGTGGGAGAATATATTTGCCATCTATACATGAGACAAAGGACTGAGAACCAGAATATACAGGGAACTTAAAAAACTAAATTCTCCCAAAACTAATGAACCAATAAAGAAATGGGCAAGTGAACTAAACAGAACATTCTCAAAAGAAGAAATTCAAATGGCCAGAAATCACATGAAAAAATGCTCACCATCTCTAGCAATAAAGGAAATGCAAATTAAAACCACGCTAAGATTCCACCTCACCCCTGTTAGAATAGCCATCATCAGCAACACCACCACCAACAGGTGTTGGCGAGGATGCAGGGAAAAAGAAACCCTCTTACACTGTTGGTGGGAATGTAGACTAGTACAACCACTCTGGAAAAAAAATTTGGAGGCTACTTAAAAAGCTGGACATCAATCTACCTTTTGATCCAGCAATACCACTCTTGGGGATATACCCAAAAGACTGTTACTCCAGAGGCACCTGCACATCCATGTTTATTGCGGCACTATTCACAATAGCCAAGTTATGGAAACAGCCAAGATGCCCTAGCACTGACGAATGGATTAAGAAAATGTGGTATCTATACACCATGGAATTTTATGCAGCCATGAAGAAGAATGAAATGTTATCATTTGCTGGTAAATGGATGGAATTGGAGAACATCATTCTGAGTGAGGTTAGCCTGTCCCAAAAGACCAAAAATTGCATGTTCTCCCTCATATGTGGACATTAGATCAAGGGCAAACACAACAAGGGGATTGGACTATGAGCACATGATAAAAGCGAGAGCACACAAGGAAGGGGTGCGGATAGGTAAGACACCTAAAAAACTAGCTAGCATTTGTTGCCGTTAATGCAGAGAAAGTAAAGCAGATACCTTAAAGCATCAGAGGCCTTTAGGAAAAGGGGAACAGGTACTAGAGAAAAGGTTAGATCAAAAAGAATTAACCTAGAAGGTAACACCCACGCACAGGAAATCAATGTGAGTCAATGCCCTGTATAGCTATCCTTATCTCAACCAGCAAAAACCCTTGTTCCTTCCTATTATAGCTTATACTCTCTCTACAACAAAATTAGAAATAAGGGCAAAATAGTTTCTGCTGGGTATTGGGGGTGGGAGAGGGAGGGGGCGGAGTGTGTGGTAAGGGAGGGGTGGGGGCAGGGGGGAGAAATGAACCATACCTTGTATGCACATATGAATCATAAAAGAAAAATGAAAAAAAAAATTAATTAGGCAGGGTAGGTAAGGGAGGGGGAAGAGTAATGGGGGATAAATGACCCAAACATTGTATGCACATATGAAAAAAACAAAACAAAACAAATGGTAGGCTTTAAAGGACAGGGAAAAAATTAATTAATGATCTCTAGCCTGCTCTTATCCCATGTTTGCTTGTTTCTTCAAGCTTGTTTCTTCAATGCTTTCTAGTTTCCACACTTGTTCCACTAACCTGTTTTCTGATACTTACACGAAGGCATAAGTGAATGATGACAATTCAAAAGTGCTGCATATACTGGGAGTAGTGTTTCACACCAGTAATCCCAGCATTTGGGAAGCAAAGGCAGGAGGATCATAATTTTGCAAGCTAAGATACATAGTGAGACTCTGTTTAAAAAAAAATAAAAAAGAGTGCTACACACATGTACACTTCCAAGACTTCCAAGGAGATAACATACATAAACTTCCTATCATAATACTTGACACTGAATAGGTGATTCACACTTGTTTTCCTTTTTTGCAGCTTTGCCCGCACAGCTATCATAGGTCAAAGCTGCTAATAACTTTTAAAGAATGCTAATTTCATGCCAGCCCCTCTACTGAACATAGTTATATTCGCATTACTGATTTAATCATCACAACCACCATGCAAACTAAGGCCTATTTTTATTTTCTAGATGAAGAAACTGAAACTCAGACCTTGCCACAGTCAATAACTGAAGTCAAGATGAGGTCTTTTTGGTTTTTGGGTTCATTTTCTAATCCTCTATCCTTTATCCTGGTATTCAGAGAATACCTACCTTATTCTTCTTAAGATCTTCAGGTATTCTTTGGCTCTTTTACCTTCCCATTCCTTGCAAGTGTGCAAATTCGTCCTAACACCACATATGAGCCATTGTAACTAAAGACATAACACAAAGCAGTGCATACTGTACACTAACTTTTTTTCTTTCTTTCTTTCTTTCTTTCTTTCTTTCTTTCTTTCTTTCTTTCTTTATTATTCATATGTGCATACAATGCCTGGGTCATTTTATTTTCCATTGTAAATCGCTCATTAGATTAACCTCACAAATAGCAAATTTTCCCATTGACAATTTGATTCAAGTTCTATAATTTTATGCCTCTTTCTCATTTAAGAAACTTATAGCTGGGTGTGGTAGTGTATAACTATAATTACAGCACTTGGGAGAATAAGGCAAGAAGATTGTAGGTTCAAGGTCAACATGAGCTACATAGCAAAATTCTGTTAGCAGAAGGAGAAGAAAAAAGAAAAGAAAATGGCCTAAAGAAATATAAATGTGGTAGAGTCTGCTAATTGTCCAATGAAACTAGTTATCCTAGATCTCTAAGTAAAACAAGAATAGCTGACACTACATTTCCAAATCTTCATAAAAAAGTATATTTTTAAGAATCAAGTGATATAATGTGTCCAGTAAGGCACTTATTCCCATACCAAATTTAGCCATCACTGATCTAGAAAATTATAGTAAATATTATACAGTCTAACTCAAGTATGCTCCTTACACAGAATATTTGTTACACTTCTCCAGATACTTTTCCTTGATAAATGGCTTTGGGGGACAATTCTTAAGTCCAGTAATGTAGAAAAATGCTTACAATTTTTGTAACCCAAACCTTCCTCTTTTCCCTATTTAACCATTGTGTTAAGTATACAATTAACCTTTAATTTCTCAGGCTTATGAATTTTGACTCCTTTGTCTTCTGCTTTTACCTCACAAAAGATTTCTCAAGGTCTACTTCTCAGTTACTTCCCACTGTTAGAAAGTACAGACTATGTTTTATTCATTCTTTTATCCCCAGTGCCCAGTATAATGCTTATACTCTCAGATAATAGGAATAGTAATGTTTACAAATTACATATCTGATAAAAATTAGTATCCAGAATCTGAAAACATTATAATTCAACAATAAAATAACTCAAATGTAAAATGGGCAAAGTATCTTAAAAAAAGTTTCTCCAAAGAAGATATACAAATGGCCAATAAACATATGAAAATGTGATCACCATCACTAGTCACTAGGGAAATGCAAATCAATGCTCTAATGACATAGTATTCCCATCTACTAAGATGGCTATAAATAATAATAATAAAACACAACAGTAAATGTTGACAAACTTGTGGAGAAATTGGAGACCTCATATTATACTTCCAGTGGGAAGGTAAAATGACTTAGCTGCTTTGGAAAATAGTCTGTCAAAGTGATTAAGAGGTTAAACATAGAGTTATTACATGAGCAAGCAATTTCTCCCTTGGGTATATAACCCAAAGAATAAAAACATATCTCCACAGAAAAACATGCACAAGAATGTTTATAGCAGCATTTTTCATACCAGCCCTAATTTGGAAACAATCTGGAGGTCTTCCTTTGGGTGAATACTTAACTATACTGTGGTATATCCATACTGTGGTCTATGATTCAGCAATAAAAAGGAATGACATGCAGAGCAACTTGAATGAATCTCAAGGGCATTATGCTGAGAGAGGAAAAATAATGTCAAAATGTATGCTTCTATATACTTAATATTCTCGAAAATAAAGCGTCACAGTGACGGATTAAAGACCAGTCATTTCCAGAGGATCTAGATGGGGTAAAGATGTCACTATAAAGGGATAGTACAGAGGACTTTTTAAGATAATGGAACAATTCTGTATCCTGATTGTGGTTATATTTGCTCAATTCTATTTATACGTGTGTAAAAATCCATAAAACTATAAACCAAGAAGAAAATATCAATTTTGCTATATAATAAGTTTGAAAATAAAAAAGTGTATTTAAAAAAACACCAGTGATTGGCACCAGTGGAATAGTGGAGGATATAAGGAAAGGGTGTAGGAGAGTGAATATGGTGGAAATATTGTGTACTCATGTATGAAAATGGAAAAATGAGATCTATTGACTCTATCCAAGAATAGCGGGGAGGGAGGATGAAGGAGAATGGTGGAGGGGGTGAATTCAGCTATGATTTGTTGTAAGCACTTTTGTAAATCTCATAATGTACCCCCAGTACGATTATATGATAAGAAAGAAAAACAACTAAAGGTTCAATAATAAGGAATTTTTTGCATAAACAAAGGGTATTATTACAATAAAAAACTTTACAATCATGAAAAATTATACCTTAGGCAAATATTAAAAGATAGCAAATGTTATTCCTATGATTTTAACTTTATAAGCAGATTATTAAATAGTATCTTTTTTGGGCAGTACTGAAGTTTGAACTCAGGGCCTCAAGTTTGCTAAGCAGGCAACTTGAGCCACTCAACGAATCCCATATTATCTTTAATATTATTCTTTTTGTGAAAAAAAGTCAATGTATGAATGCATTTAAAAACTGCTGGAAGGAGATAAATCAAAGTTTAACATGGTTTTTTTTTCTTCAAGCAGTTTAAATCTTTCACACTTTCTACTGTATCATACTTATATTTCCATATATTAAATGATAAAATGTATTATATAATAGTTTGAAATGTAGTTTTATTACCCTAACACACATACATACAAACATAAGAATGTAAACATTACAAATTTCCTTAAATTTATCTGTCTTTTGAATGTTCAATCTAATTTTTAAAATTAGAAACCAAATAGCTTTCAATTTTCCAATTAAAAAATAAATTTTCTGGGGATTGATTTAACTTCTAATTACAACAAAAACTTATCTAAAATGCCCACAATAAGAGTCTCAGAAAAGTTGCTAGCAGAATGATTCAAATAGTAGAGCCCCTGCCAAGCATGCATGAAGTCCTGAGTTTAAACCCCACTACTGCAAAAAAGTCTCAGAAAAGTTTATGAATATTATGTCAATTTTATTCTTGCAGCATCCAAATGAGAGCACAGTTGTCAAGTGTCTTGTGATAACAAAAACATTTCAAAGTACTAGCTTTGGACATAAAGGAATGTGATCTACCAAAAATGTAAGAAAATGCAATTTTAATATTTTACATTGTTAATCAAGGGCTCTAAATATCCCCTATCAAATGTAACATTAATTTTTCACTCTGCTCCCGATCTAACTTTCATTGAAAATTCACCTGAATTACATTTGGTGCTCTTCCTAGCAACCTGGCCTCTACCCTCCAACATGCTTGGATTCTCCCTTTTTCAAATGTTCTTCACATCATTTATCATATTCTAGACACTTCCAGCTTGTTTCTGTTAGTCTTCTTGCCTTGCTTAAATTGGAAAGCAAAGCATTCCTGTTTAATTTTTTTGTTCAAGTTCTGTTTTTATGGATGTAACCCCTTTATACTTGAAAATATTTTAAGCCTGTTAAGGGTTACTAATGAAATCACCTGATTGAGCTAGGGATACACATCTGTGGATGCAGATGAAACTATCCAAAGTTTCAGTTAATGTCCAGAGGGAAGATACAGAAGTACCTCCACCCTTTTTCCAGTGAAAGAACCAAATGTTAACTGGTAAGCAAAATAAATACAGTCATTCCTATCTCTCAGGATCCATAGGGAATTGGTTTCAAGACCCCCATGAATACCCAAATCCTCTATGCAAAATCCCTTATACAAAATGACATAGTGTTTTCATATACACTGCACACATCCTCCTGTTTATTTCATATCATCTCTAGAATACTTGTAATACCCAATACTACATAAAAGCTATATATACTCAATATATTGCATTGTTTAGGCAGATAAAAGCTGGTGCATGTTCAGGACAGACAAATTTTTTAAACTGTTTTTGTTTCTTGATTGGTTGAAATTATGGATGCAGAAACTGTGTATAAAGAGGATTGACTGTACTACTTTAATACATCTGAAATAGATGTTTGGAGTCAGTCTCTGAACAGTAAATGCAAGAGCAGCTTTTTGTACAGAAAACAAGACAAAGGCTTTATAAGAGAATAAAATTGCTACAAAATACTAATGATTGCTATAAAAATTTCCTATCAAGAATTATTTTTAAAATAAAATAAAAAACATAATGATAATATACTAATGTTCATAAAGGTAGAAGCTAAGGTATAAATCTGGAGAGCCAGGTGCCACATTAGTTCCAAAATGAATTACCAAGATTATAGTCCTAATCAAGAAATATTCTACTACACTGGAATTAATAGGCATAGGCAATAACTTCCTCAATAGAACTCAAATTGCTCAGCAACTAAAAAAAGAAAGGATTGACAAATGGAACTACATAAAATTAAAAACCTTCTGCACAACAAAAGAAATGGTCTCTAAATTGAAGAGGCTGCCCACAGAATTGGAGAAAATCTTTGCCAGCTATAAATCTGATAAAGGATTGGTAACCAGAATATACAGGGAGTTCAAAAAACTAATCTGCTCAAAAATTAATGACTCAATGAAAAAATGGTCAAATTAACTGAGCAGAGGATTTTCTTTTTTTCTTTATTCATATATTCATATGTGCATACATTGTTTGGGCCATTTCTCCCCCCATCCCCCTGCCCTCTCCATTTCTCCCCCAACCCCCTTGCTTCCAGGCAGAACCTGTTCTGCTCTTTTCTCCAATTTTGTTGAAGGGAAGACATAAGCAATATTAAGAAAGACAAAGCGTTTTGCTAATTGAGATAAGGATAGCTATACAGAGAGATTCCTAACATTGCTTCCATGCAAAATTGTATTACAACCCAAATTGATTCATCTCTACCTGACCCCTTCACTACTTCCCAGTCACCTTACCATATTGACCTCTGTTGCTTTAAGGTTACTGTAATAGCACCTCTGCAGTGGGGTCATCAAACACTTTCAAGTTTTGGGTTACAGACCTATCCTCATTCCTCCCATATGTGCTCTCCCCTTAGTGTGTGACCCAAGTCCGAAAACATTACTGCCTTTGCCCTAGACCTAAAGTCCGCATATGAGGGAGAGCATAAGGTTTTTGGTCTTCTGAGCCTGGCTGACCTAGCTCAGAATGATGTTCTCCAGTTCCATCCATTTACCTGAAAATGATAAGATTTCATTTTTTTTCATGGGTGAGTAAAATTCCATTGTGTACAAGTATCATATTTTCTTGATCCATTCATCAGTAGTGGGGCATCTTAGTCGTTTCCATAACTTGGCTATTGTGAATGGCACTGCAATAAACATGGGTGTGCAAGTGCCTCTGGAGTAACCTGATTTGCATTCCTTTGGGTATATCCCTAGGAGTGGGATTGCTAGATCATATGGCAGATTTATGTTTAGTTTTGTAAGAAGCCTCCATATTGTTTTCCAGAGTGGTTGTACTAGCTTGCATTCCTATCAGCAGTGTATGAGGGTTCCTTTTTCCCCACATCCTTGCCAACACCTGTTGTTGGTGGTGTTTTTGATGACAACTATTCTAACAGGGGTGAGGTGGAATCTAAGTGTGGCTTTATTTGCATTTCCGTTATGGCCATAGATGGCGAGAATTTTTTCATGTGTTTTTTGGCCATTTGAATTTCCTCTTTTGCAAAAGTTCTGCTTAGTTTAGTCTCCCATTTGTTTATTGGTTCATGGATTTTGGGAGAGTTTAGGTTTTTGAGTTCCCTGTATATTGTGGTTATTAGTCCTTTGTTGAAGAGACTGTCTTTTCTCCATGGTATGTCTTTGTCACCTTTGTCAAAAATAAAGTGGGCATAGCTGTGTGGATTCATATATGGGTCCTCTATTCTGTTCCACTGGTCTTCATGTCTGTTTTTGTGCCAGTACCATGCTGTTCTTATTGTTATGACTCTGTAGTATAGTTTGAAGTTTTATTGTTATACTTCCAGTGTCGCTCATTTGCTCAGAATTGCCTTAGCTATTTGTGGTCTTTTGTGTTTCCAAATGAACTTTAGGGTAGATTTTTAATCTCTGTGATGAAAATCATTGGGATTTTGATGGGAATTGCATTAAACGTGTAGATTACTTTTGGTAGTATAGCCATTTTTACTATGCTGATTCTACCAATCCATGAGCACAGGAGATCTTTCCACCTTCTGTAGTTTTCCTCAGTCTTTTTCTTCAAGGTTTTGTAGTTCTCCTTGTAGAAGTCATTCACATCCTTTGTGAATTTTACTCCTAGGTATTTGATTTTTTTTGAGGCTATTGTAAATGGATTTGTTTCCATATATTCTTTCCTAATTTGTTTGTTGTTTGTGTATAGAAAAGCTAATGATTTTTGTAAGTTGATTTTGTATCCTGCCACCTTGCTATACATGTTTATGGAGTCTAAGAGTTTTTGGGTAGAGTTTTTTTGGTTTTTAAGATATAGGATCAGGGCATCTGCAAATAGTGATGTTTTGACAGTTTCTTTACCTATTTGTATTCCTTTTATTTCTTCTTCTTGCTTAGTTCCTTTTGCTAGGAATTCCAGTACTATGTTGAATAGGAGTGGGGCTAGTGGGCACCCTTGTCTCATTACTGATTTTATGGGAAATGGTTTCAGTTTTTCACCATTAAGTATGATGTTGGAGATAGGTTCATCATATATAGCCTTTACAATGTTGAGGTACATTGCTTCCATTCCTAGTTTTCTTAGAGCTTTTATCATGAAGTGGTGTTGGATCTTGTCAAAGGCTTTTTCTGCATCTATTGAGATGATTAAGTGGTTTTTGTCTTTGCTTCTATTAATGTGCTGCATTACATTTATCAATTTGCATGTTTGAACCACCCCTGCATCCCTGGGATAAAGCTGACTTGGTTGTGGTGAATGATCTTTCTGATATGTTGTTGGATTCGGTTTGCAATTATTTTGTTGAGGAATTTTGCATCAATGTTCATTAAGGAGATTAGCCTATAGGTCTCCTTTTTGGAGGTTTCTTTGTCTGGTTTTGGGATGAGTGTGATACTGGCTTCATAGAATGAGTTAGGCATTATTCCTTCCCTTTCTATTTCATAGAAAAGTTTAAGGAGAGTGGGTATATTTCTTGTTTCATGTTCTGATAGAATTCAGCTGGGAATCCATCAGGTCCTGGACTTTTCTTTTTTGGGAGAGTCTTTATTGCTACTTCAATTTCATTTTGTGTTATAAATCTAGTCAGGTGATTAATATCTTCTTGGTTCAATTTTGGGTAGTCATAAATATCTAGAAATTTCTCCATTTCTTCCAGCTTTCCTAATTTATTGGAATATAGGTTCTCAAAGTAGTTGCTGATGATTTCCTGCATTTCCATGGTGTTTGTTATTATCTCCCCTTTTGGATTTCTGATTTTACTGATTTGGGTTTTTTCTCTCCTCATTTTATTCAGGCTTGCCAGGTGTTTGTCAATCTTGTTTATTTTTTCAAAGAACCAGCTTTTTGTTTTGTTGATTCTTTGTATTTTTTTGTTTTTATTTCACTAATTTCAGACTTTGTTTTTATTATTTCTCTCCTTCTGCTTGTTTTGGGTTTTGTTTATTCTTGTTTTTCTAGAAATTTGAGATGTAGCATTTGGCCATGATTTGAGATCTTTTTGTCCTTTTAATATATGTACTCATGACTATAAACTTTCTTCTTAGGACTGCCTTTGTTATGTCCCATAGGTTCTAGCAAGTTGTGTTTTCCTTTTCATTAACTTCTAGAAACATTTTAATTTCCTCATTTATTTCATCAATGACCCACTGATCATTGAGCAATGTGTTGTTCAGCTTCGAATAGTTTCATGTTTTTTACTGTTGTTTTTATTGTTGAGTTCTAGTTTTAATGCATTGTGATTGGATAGAATGCATAGGATGATTTCTTTTTTCTTATATTTGCTGAGGTTTGCTTTATGCCCTAAGTTATGATCAATTTTGGAGAAGATTCCATGGGCTGCTGAGAAGAATGTGTATTGTGCAGAAGTTGAATGAAATATTCTGTAGACATCAGCTAGGTCCATTTGATCTACGGTGTGATTTAGTTCTAGAATTTCTTTATAGATTTTTTGTTTTGATGACCTATCTATTGGTGATAGGGGGTATTAAAGTCTTCCACTATAGACTGTGTTGGAGTCTATATATGCTTTTAGGTCCTTCAGAGTATGTTTAATGAAATTGGGTACACTGACATTGGGGACCTATAGGTTGATAATTGTTATTTCTTTTTGGTGTATTTCCCCTTTTATTAGTATGGAGTGTCCTTCTTCATCTCATTTGATCAATGTAAGTTTGAAGTTTACTTTGTCCTAGATAAGTATTGCTAGTCCTGCCTGTTTTCAGAGACCATTGCCTTGGTAAATCTTCTTCCAGCATTTCACCCTAAGCCATTGCTTCTTTCTGTAGATGAGATGGATCTCCTGTAAGCAACAGATTGTTGGATCTTCCTTTTATTCCAGTTTGCCAGATGGTGTCTTTTAATGGGGGAGTTAAGTCCATTAACATTCAGAGTTAATATTGATAGTTATGTGGTGATTTCTGTCATTTAGTTGTTTTTGTTGTTTAAGGATTTGATTGTGTGCAGCTGAATTAATGTTATTCTCTGATTCCTTGTCTTTTTTTCTCCTGTGGTTTGGTGTAGCCTGTCATCTCATGGTTTTGTTTGCTTTCATTTTCTGTGTGCAGAATTCCTTGAAGATTCTTTTGCAATGGTGGCTTGGTGATCATATATTGTTTTAGTTTCATTTATCTTGGAAGACTTTTATTACTCCATCTATTTTGAATGATAATTTGCTGGATAGAGTATCCTAAGGTTGAATTGTTTTCATTCATTGCCCAGAATACCTCACTCCATGCCCTTCTTGCGTTTAAGGTTTCCCTTGAGAAATCTGCTGTGATTTGATGGGTTTACCTTTGTATGTTATTTGTTTTTTCTCTTACAGCCTTCAATATTCTTTCTCTATTCTCTGTGCTTAGTATTTTAATGATAACATGATGTGAGGTAGTTCTATTTTGGTCAAGTCTGTTTCACGTCCTGGAGGCTTCCTATACCTGAATGGGCATAGTTTTCTCTAGGTTTGGGAAATTTTCTGTTATTATTTTTTGAATATATTACACTTTCCTTTTGCCTGCACCTCTTCTTCAATGCCTATGATTCTCAGGTTTGGTCTTTTGATGGAGTTGGTGAGTTCTTGCATATTCCTTTCGCAGGTCTTGAGTCATTTGACTAATAGCTCTTCAGTTTTTCCTTTAATTTCCATTTCATTTTCAAGTTCTGAGATACTCTCTTCTGCTTGTTCTAGTCTGCTGGAGTGGCCTTCCATTGTGCTTTGTATTTTTGTTTCATTTATTTTTTAGAGGTTTTTTGTATCATGGGTCACTTCCACGCTAACATTGTCTATTTTCATCTTTAATTCATTTATCTCTCTATTTATAGTGTTCTCGGTTTCACTTTGGTGTTTACTTAGGGCTCCTATGAGTTCACTTATTTGTTTCTGTGTCTTCTCGTATCCTTTATTTTTGGTGTCTTGAAGTTTCTTGAGTGGCTCTTGTAAATTTTGGTTAACCATGTCTAGTAACATCACCATGAAATTCTCAGTGATTACTTGCAGGATTTCTTCTTTCAGAGTTTTATTGTGGGTATCATTGGGTTCCTTGGCATTGTTTATCTTTGTTTTCTTGGAGTCCAGAACTGGGTATCCATTTTCTTCATTTCCCTCTATTCCTGTGTTAAGTTGTTTTTGAGGGGAGAGTGGTTTCCATCCCTTTTTCATCTTCCCATCACTCTACTTGGTACTGTGCAACTATGTTCTTGATAGGCTAGTTGCTGGTTTCAATCACCTGTTTTCTTTCCCTTGGTTTAATTTTGTTTTGTGGCTGCATTGGGCTTGTAGCTAAGTGTGTGTGCATTATTTCTGTCCTTGGTCTGGGTATAATTTAGTTTTTACTAAATTCACAATAGTAAAAAAAAAAAAACAAAGAAATCAATGTGGAGAGATGAACAAACAAGCACAAACAAAGAAGAAACAGAACAAACAAACAAAAATTCTAGGTTCAGGAACAATAGAATTTTAGTCTTATTTCAAGTTCTGGTGTTACTCCTCCAGCATCCAATCCTGGTGTTGGTATTTAAGCAGAAGTTCTGTCATAGTCTTGCCAGGTGGTTGGGTAGTGTTTATTTTTTTTCTTCTGTCTTTCAGAGGCACTTGCTTGGTCATCTCCTCCCTCTCTGGGTGTGGCAGTTTAAGTTTTTCTGTTGTTCTCAGGTTCTGGAATTAGCTCTGTAGCCCACCACCTGTCCTGCTTTAGAGTTGTGTTTCCACTATGCTTGATTACTGGTGGCTTGTTTCTTTTCCTTGCCCCCTTTCTCTGGGGCAAGGTCAGTGATCCATCAACCAGTCCCCCGCTGTCAGCATTTTGTGATGGTTTGCTGATTATTTTTCAATTTTGCAGTGTTGTTTGACTTTGGATGTTGCCCACTGACTCAGGATATCAGCTTTGTGGACCACTACTGGCCCTATTTCCAGCAGCAGCTTATCACCCACATGCTGTCAGCCCTTCTGCCTTTCCAGCCTTTTTTACTGAAAGTTTGCATGGAGACCAGCTCCTTGCCTTTCCCCCTTCTCCAGCACACTTTCAGCAACTCCGCCTCTTTGCTGTGTGTTAGTTTTCAGTTCCTTTTTTATTGTTCAGTTTTTTGTTTTTTGCATGGAAGGGGTCAGTCTGCCCAGGGAGCTATGGTTTATCCTAGGGGTAGCTGGGGGAAAACCATGTGATGCTTGGTTCTCACTTGTTGGTCTGTCAAATGTCTTCCAAGTAGGTTTGGAGCCAGCATCTGGTGGCACAGCAGCCCTCCTGTTTTCTCAGTGTAGTGTGGCATGGAGAAGCTTTCTACAGGCTAGGGGCTCAGGGTGTCAAAGTTTTGATTCTCCTTGCTGCTTTATTTCTGCCAAGTGTGGCTCAAGCGTCTCAGTGAGGTTTTGGAGTCACGGAGCTCATGCCGTATGCTTCTGCGCCTTAGTCGCTATCTTAGATCTATGAACAGAACATTTTCAAAGGTAGAAGTCCAAATAGGTAAAGAGTACATGAAGAAATGCCCACTATCCCTGGCTATAAAGGAAATGAAAATCAAACCACATTAAGATTTCATCTTACCCCTGTTAGAATAGCTACCATCAAGAACACCAACAACAACAAATGTTGGCAAGGATGTGGTGAAAAAGGAACCTTCATACACTGTTGGTGGGAATGTAAATTAGTACAACCACTATGGAAAACAGTATGGAGGCTCCTCAAAAAACTACAAATAGAACTGCCATATGATATGGCAATTCCACTCCTATGGATATACCCAAAAGAATGTAAGTCAGGTTATAATAAAGGCACCTGAACACCCATGTTTATTGCAGAATTATTCACAATAGCTAAGCTATGGAAACAACCAAAATGCCCCACTACTGATGAATGGATTAAGAAAATGTGATATTTATACACAATGGAATTTTATTCGACTACAAAAAAGATTGAAATTTTGTCATTTGCAGGTAAATAAATGGGGCTGGAGAACATCATCTTCAGTGAAGTTAACCAGGCTCAGAAGGCCAAAAATGTTGTGTTTTCTCTCATATGTGGAATATAGACCTAATACAAATACAACAATACTATGAAAAACAAGTCATGCTAGGGAAGGTCACATATGAGAGGGGGAGGGTAAAAGAAGGGAGTTAAGAAGGTGAATATGGTTGATGTACTCACTACACAAGAATGAATATCAAATTTTTAAACCAGTTGAAACCACCATAAGAAAAGAACTAAGGTAGAAAGAAGAAAAATAGAGGAGATGAGCTAAATTTATACATGGAAATGCTACAAGGAAACTCCCTGTATAGTATCTTAAACAAGAAAAAGTGTCATTTTTTCCTTCTTTTTTCTTATGCAAAATCAAAGAACAGGAAGCTAAAGAGATCTTGCGGGGGGGGGTGGTAACAGTGGGAGGGTGAATATGGTGCAAATACTATACATGTATGTAAATGGAAAACTGATATCTGTTGAAACTATTCCTGGAATGGGGAGAGGAATAATGGAGGAGAGTGGTGGAGGGGATGAATTCAAGTATGATATACTTGATATATTGTTAGAACTTTTGTACATGCCATAATTTACCCCCACCCAGCATAACAACAAAAAAGATATAGTCTACGTTTATTTGTTTATTTCATTCATAATTATCAAGTACCTAATATATGTCAAAAACTGTTGTAGACACTTGAAATACTTCTATGAATAAAACAAAACAGTCTTCCCTTATCCATGGGGGATACATGCCAAGATTCCCAGTTGATGCCTGAAGAGGCAGATAAGTACCCCTCTCTAGATACTATGTTCTTCTCTATATGTAAATAACTATAATAAAGCTTAATTTATAAATTAGGCACTGGAACTGCTCAACAACAGCTAATAACAGAACAATTATAGCAATATATTATAATAAAAGTTATATGAATGTAGTGTCTCAAGATATTACTATAATATACTCACCTTATTTCTTGTGATGATGTGGAATGATGCAATGCTATGTGATAAGTTGAAGAGTGGTGAATGATTTAGGCAATGTAACAAAGCATTAGGTCACTATGTAAGTGTTACTTGCACACAAGCAGTGTTATAATGATAAATCACTAGCTAGTAGGCAGGTAGGTAGTGTCAATCACTGAACAAAAGAATGATTTACATCCTGGGAAAGACAGAATAAGAAAGTGTGAGACTTCATCATACTACTCAGAACAGTGTACAATTTAAAATTTATGAATTATTTATCTCTGGAATTTTCCATCTAAAATTTTTGAAACACAGTTGATCTTGGGTAATTGAAACCATGAAAATGAAAGCATGATCAAAGAGGAGATACTGTGTTGGGAATCACTCCTAAATTTTACTAACCAGTAGACTTTGGGGTTCTTTGTTTTTTTTTGCAGTACTTGAGTTTGAACTCAAGGGTTTGTGCTTTCCAGATAAGTGTGCTACCAAATGAACCACACTATCAGCCCAACTTTGGAGTTAATTTAAAGGAAGATTTTCCAGCTGGGACTGACTTTCTTAATGAACTTTACAAAGAAATCAAGTTTTTTCTGATATCAGAGAGATTTAGAGTGTGAAAGGCCTATAGAGACCATCATGCAGCAAAAAACTGAATATGGACGCTAGTATATTTCCTGGCCAATAACCAATAAGAAAGCAAGAAACTCAGTTTTAAAGCTTCAAGGAAAATGATTTCACCATTAACCTGAGGAAGAATGGAAGTACATCCTTCCCTATTCAAGGTTACATGGAAATTGCACAATGAACAGTTTGTCATGTTTTTAGCTGCTAAATTTGTTGTAATTTCTTTCTCAACAATAGAAGACTAATCCAAGATTATTTGTATGAGAATATAAATGAGAGCATTGTGGGTAACAGTGAAAGATAATAAATAATCTAAAATCTAATCTGATAATTTGTTAAATAAGTCAAGGTATATATGGAATAAGGAATACTATGATGTCACTAAAAATAAGCTTTTTAAATACTAATATGGAAGTATGTCTGATGGTATGATATGTTTAAAAGAGCCATTGCAGAAAAACACATATACCACAAACTATTTTTAATAAAAAAGAAAAAAATCTTTAGATAGATAGATAGATAGATAGATATTTGAACACACAAAAAAAGTCTGGAAGAAAACAAACCCAATATTTGTTACAGTAGTAGTAACTACCTAAACATTTTGACTGATTAGGTGAGTGGGATAAGACAGATATTAACATTTTATTCTCTATACTTATGTATTGTTTGAATTTGTTTCAAGAAACATACATTATTTTGTGTTAAAGTTAGTAAAAACTAATAATTGGTGATAGTAGTAGTTGCAAAAACTTTTTTTCTTTTTCTCATATATATATTTTTATCTTAAATTTAACTGTTTTAAAAAAATATTGTGGTTTTGAACATCTATTTGATGTGGAAATTTACTGTTTTGGTTGAAAAGGTACACTTTTTACATATAATGAGACCTGAAATATAGAACCATTATCGTTAGTTTCAGGCAAATCGCTGACTATAGCACACTCATGTTAGAACCAAATCCTAATGGCAGCCATAGTCAGGCCAGGACCACTAGTAGCCCATATAGTGCCTATGTGAAACTTATTAGAAGGCTCATTATCTTCCAGCAAATTGAACCTTGTGCCATACTCCATTTATCTCCTCACCATGGTGCTTTAATACACTCAACAAGTTATATTATAAATAGGCAGCAGTCGTGAGTCAGACCCAGGGAAGCAAGGAAGAGCTGTAAGAGACATAGTATATGAAATTCAGGTCAAATTAGGCTTTAGGAGAGTTACCCATTTTGGATATGACATTGTGATAAGCTGACCTGAAGCAAGGTGGGGGTGAGGCAGAGGAGGTTTTTCTTTACATGACCCAATAAACCTAAGACCCTGTATTAGTATGAGTTGATAGATTTAACTAATTATCATGTCTTATCCAAATCTCTAATATAACAGCTATAAAGAGATACTTCTGTTATATTAGTATAGAAATGATTAAAATGGCCCAAAAGAACTTGTATTGAACCTAAAACTACAATTCTGAAATTCTGAAAAAATAAAAATAAGTAGAACTTCTCATGCCAGCCAAAAATTCCAGTTTGATCAGGCTTGATAATTTTTTTATTTTATAATATTATGGACACTGCTATGTTCCTAAAACAAAATTTTCCACAGAACAAATGTTGATGCTGTGTGCCTGCTGGTCAGTTATGAGAAGACAATGAATTAAATAAAGTTTTGCCATTAAACAGACATCCCAATGACATGTCATTCAAGACATCCAAGCATCATATTTGTCTTCTCAGATTTGCACATAGTCCACATCATTCCAAATCATATTTCATCAAGCTACATTGATTAGTCAATCCTTTAATCAAGTACTTTCTATGTGCTCAGAAGCATGCTACATATCTTGGGGAATCACAGGAAGTAGAAAAAGAGAATCCTGTTATTGAAACACTTGAAAACTAGCTAAGGAGATACACTTATAAACCATATAAAAATGTGAAAGTGGGGCTGGCAGAGTGACTCAAGTGGTAAGAGTGCCTGCACATCAAGCATGAGGCCCTCAATTCAAACCCCACTGTTGCCATAAAAAATGTGAAAGTGTACATTAAATCTCTAGAGTCTGTGATATCAAAAATAAGTAATGCAGTGCTACTTGCACAATATATATAATAAATAGGAAAAAAAGAGTAGAGACAGGAGATTTTACCACAGAGAAGATAAGACTTGAACGGAGCCTTACAGAATAGGTTGGGTCAGCTTAACTCTTCTGTGCTATGAGCTTTTTTAGTAGCATAAAAATGCATAGAAAAGTATATTTTTTCTGGTGTAAACTGAATGTCAGTACAATGCTTTCACTCCCAAAGAACACTGTGTTTCCAGCCTTCAGATGATTTGTTGAGCAAAGGGGGCAGGACAAGATCTCAGCTATTGGCACAGAAGGCTTGCTTATGCTTTGTTATCCAAGCTACCACTTTGTTTGGTCATTCAGACTTTAGATCAGCTCTGCTTCATTATGACTGCGTATTTTAAGTAATTAGAGCATTCAGATTCTCCATTTCTTTGTGACCAAGTCTTTTCTGTCATATCTGCGGTTATATAATTCCTTTAATGAAAGCATTTGGAATGGTTTGAAAATTCAATATGCATTCTCTTCTATCTATAATAAAAGCTCTTATTCACTCTTTTCTCAAAGAGGCAAATAAGACACAATTTGAAAAGGATGATTAGTGTATTCCATTCTTTAATTACGTCAGTGATGATTAACCCTCCTAATTCTTGTATTTTTTGACTTTGCAGTAGAAAGAGTGCTCCCTAATTAACACAATGCATTTATGCTTGATTATTAAGGAGTTGTTTAGCTAAAGAGATGTGCATATACTGGAGGTAGAAATCATTTATTTAAATAACTACAAAGAACAGTAACAAATTCATGGCTTCCTATTATTTCCCATTTCTTCATTCATGAGGTTCCATTTTCAGTGTTTTTCAGCTGTATTTATAAATGCCATGTAAATGTGTACAAAAGTTAGTATCCTTTTAGGGGCCCTTATGTATTCCTGGAAACAGAAGACATCATAATTACAACATATATTATAGATCACCCTTCTTTTTACTGAATATTAAAGTATGGTTTGGATGTGGTCAGTGTGTCCCATAAGGGTTACTGTGTAGAAATTTAATCCACATTGTGAGGTCTTAGGAGGCTGGAAACTTAATCCAACTGTGGTATTTAGAGGTGGAACCTTTGGGAGGTGATTAGAATTAGATAAGGTCTTCAGACTGAAGGCCCCATGGTTGAAAATTGGTGGTTTTATAAGAGGAAGAGAGATCAGAGGACATGCACATGGTATTCTCCCTTTCTCTCGCCATGTGATATCTTGCACTACCTTGGAAGATACCAGCAAGAAAGCGACCACCATGATGCAGCCCTTAGACCTCTAGAACCGTGACCCAAAATAAGGTTCTATTCACTAAAACTCACCCACTCTGTGGTACTGTGTTATTGGTAGCAAATCAGACTAATACAAGATCTAGTAAAGCAAGACCAAAAAGGATGTTTTATGATACAGTATACAACATGGTGATCTGTATAGAATAGGAGCTCAATAAATATTCACTAAATGAATAAAATGATGTTATATTGGAATGTGCACTAGATTTTGGAGTTATTGTGATTCAAATGAAAAAGTGGGTAGAAGGAATAAAGGTATGGCAGTCATCAGATTAAATAAAGAAAAATGAGGATTTCTCTTAGATGGCATTTTGTTTTTAATTTTATTTTGATAATGTTTAGCATCAGATCTACCATCTTCATAAATTTTTCAGTGTACAATCCAGTCCATTATTGTTGTATATTGTATATATTGTGCAATATTGTACAACTTCCTCTCGATAGCTGATTTATCTCTCTTGATTTAATGTTTATGCCATTGATTAGTAATTCCCAATTTATCCTTCTCCCAGCACCTGGCAAGCACCATTTCATTCTTTGAGTCTACAAATTTGACTATTTTGAATATCTCATTTCAGTGGAATCATGTGATATTTGTCTTTCTGTGACTGGTTTATTTCACTTTGCATAATGTTCTAAAGGTCCAGCCATGTTGTCACATATTGTAGAATTTCTTTCTTTTTTAACGCTTAGTAACCTTCCTTTGTATGTATATATCACATTATCTTTATCCATTCATCTGTTGATGGACTTTTAAGCTGTTTCCACATGATTGTGAATATTGCTGCAATCAATAAAGGGCTACAGATACCTTGTCATACTGACTTAATTTCCTTTGGATACATACCCAGAAGTGGGATTGCTGGTTCATGTAGTAATTTTATTTTTAATCTTTGTAAGAGCCGTTTTCCATATCAACTACACTGATACAGTAATATCAATAATGGAGGGGCACCAGATACCAGAAAAAGTTCTTTCAGTGGCTCTATCAGGAAGAGCAAGAACATTAGCCTGATTACAAACACATTTAGCATCTGCTTGTTTGCATCTGCTCATACACAACTGGCCAAATGGTCCAAACAATTCATTTGGCTAAATGCAGCAACATTAGAGAGAGGAAATATTCTTCTCCAGTCAAAAAAAGATAGGTAATGAATGTTTGCTAAATCATACCTGATCTTACTCATTGGTTATCGTAGTAGACCATGGGTACAGAGACTTTTTTAGCTATCATTATTGGGAGCAAAGTCCCCAAGGTGAAGATATTTGATTTGAACCCCCAGTGATGAAAAGAGGGCAACCATGATACTATTTGGAGAAAGCAAAGGAAACAACATGTTCAAATACATGTTATGACATTAAAAAGAGCTGGGCATGTTCAAGAACAAAAAAGGTCAGCAGAGCAATTCTTAAAAGTTTTATATGATAAGGGACTTGGATTTTATTTTAAGTGATATGGGAAGCTATTGGAAAACTAGGTTTTTGAAAATAAAAATTCCAAACATAACTACAATAAAGAGAAGATATAATAAACCTCAAATAGCTATTACCCAAATTTAATTATTGTCAATATTTTGTCATATTCTCTTCACCTTTCCTTTCTTTTCCTTTGGTTAAGTATTTAAAGTAAATCCTAGATTTCAGGTTATTTTGACTCTTTATACATAATTCAGAATGCATCTCTGAAAATTATGAATATCTTCTTACATAGTCATAATGCCATTGCCACATGTAACGTAGATAATGAGTCATTGGTATCATCTAATCATTAACTGATAATCAAATTTATGTATTTATTGTTATGTAACAAGTGTTTTTTATATTATTGCCTTATTCAAAGCAGGATCCAGATAAGTTCCACATGATACATTTGTTGTTATACCTTTTTCAATACAAAGAAATAAACTCCCTCCTTTTCTCCTATCATTAACTTATAAAAGAATGCAAACATTTCCCTGGAGAGAGACCCTGACATAGTGGATTTATTTCCTTACAGTGCCATTTCACTTGTTCCTCTAACTCCCATGTTTCTTTAAATGGAAGCTTATACTTAAATAGATTCAGGTTCAACTTTTAGTCAAAACTTTATAAGTTATGCTGTGTTCCACCTTGAGGAGACAATTTCTATTGGGTACAATATTTACTGATTGATCAAAGCTTCATGTGGTGCCAGCCTGATCCTTCCTTTGTAAAGTCCCTCATAAATCCTTCAGCTGGTGTATCCATCCATTAATCAGGTGACTATATTTTCCAAATCAACTGTGTCATTAGGTATTGAACATATTTATATATATATGGAGAAAGAATTTTATCTTAAGCAAATAATAAAAACATTTCAAATCTGAACTATCAATACATGGAGCTAGGTTATTAAGGAAATCAACATCTTTTAGGTTAAAATGGCAGTTTTCAATGTTTCGTGACAGCTAGAGAATATTAAAACCTTTCCATGATGTCTACAAGATAAAGGCAATTGTCATAAAAATATGAGGGTATTATTTGCCAATTTTATTCTTACTCTCATGTGAGTATGATGGAGTTTTCCAATGGCTACTTGGTATATCTTCTATTAAGCCAGAAATTATAGAGATCTGTGAAACCATAAAATAGTGATACTATCCTCACTAAATACTATCCTCACTAAATTATTATTATTTTGGAGAAGGAAGTTATTTTTCACAAAATATATATTTATATATTTAGTGATGTGATTTAACATTTTAAATAAATATGTAAATTTCTGTTTTAATCTCAATTATGGTGAACATGGACAGATATAACCTATACAATAAAAGTTTTTCAGAGTGCTCAAGAATTTTAAGAGTGTAAAAGGGTCCTGAGATCAAAAGTTTTGAGAATAAAATTACCCAGTTAAAGATTTAAATTAATTCATACAATTAATTCATACAATTAGTATGAATTAATTAGTATGTTGAAGTAATTATAATTTAAAATGAAAATATAAAAAATACTAGAAGAAAACACATATGGGACACAAGTTTTTTAATTCAAAATAAAAAACAATTAAGTATTTATTTATCATTGACAATGTGTTTCACACACTTTCTCATCAAATCTCACAAAAACCTTATGACATAGATGGAAAATCTAAAAATTAAGTAGGTTAGCCAATTTGCCCATTGTCAGAGTTGGGAAGTAGAAGAGTAGATTATGAACAGAGATCTTCAGTCTTAACTACTGTTTTATATTGCATCTCCCCAATTTACCATTTCTCCCTCCAGTATATATTTCATATATACATAGTTTTAATTTTCATTTTTAGTATTTTTGAGACAGGATCTTCCTATGTAGCCCAGGTCAGGTTGGGACTCACCATCCCTTCTCCTGACTCAGCCTCCAGAGGGCTGAGTGCTGGGATTATAAGTGTGGGCCACCATGCAGGGCTCATAGTTTTAATTTAAACCTACAAAACATGAATTTGTAAAAAGAAGCATTAGTTGCCCTATCTTAAATAATAAAAGTCACTTGGACTGAATCTGTAGACAACTATCATCTGCAAGGGAAACATGAGGGAATTCTCACTTGTTTCCTTTGGCCCTGAAGCTTTCTCCAGTCAATTCCTTAATACAGCACTCATTAAAATGGATCTGATTAAACAGGAAGAAAAAAATATACTCACAATTATAACCCAAAGTATGTCTACAAACCTGCCAGAATTCAGAGAAATAAGAAATGTCTTTCATCTGTGGATATTTTTCTGTTGTTATAGTTCATATTAAAGAGTAGGGCTTTTGACTTAGATAACCCTCATTATGCTGCCAGTTCCAAAAAACCTAAAAGGAAAAAGAAGACAAACTATATTCAATAAAAAACAAAACTATTCATTCTGGTTTAGAAGCATGAGAGATTTAAATGATCTTTGGAATGAGCAAAACTAAAGAAAACCATTTGGCTATCTTAACAGCAGAAATAGCTTATCCCATTGCTACTATTTTGATGAGAGTAAAGCCAAATAGTGAATTTAGTTCAGCTTATTGACACTTGATGATGGAGCATTTCTTTTCTAAAACAATGCCAGACATTATCAAACAATATATGTACTCAGAGAATCACACTATTGAACGTAATTATGGTATTTTACCCTGCCAAATTGATAAGGAAGACATCAAAAAAGTCTAAACGGGACTCTGACAATCCATTCAGAACTGTGCAGTTCTTACTGATGCATTAATACAGGAAAAGACAGGGGGAAACATTTTACCAAGGCCCTTTGCTTTTCAAGAGAGCTTTCTTCCTTTCTTAGATTATACTTTTTATGCCACCTATAGTCTAGCTAGCAATTTATAAAATGAAAGCAGAGGCAAGATACAGTGATAGAGAAAGAGTAAATAAATGAACAAAGAAGGAAATAGAAGGCTTCAGTATACATAAAAAATGCCCTGGTTTCTCACAAGCTGCATTGCAAGCATATATGGAAACGTTACAGTGAATCTTCCCTGTAGAACTAATATATGCTAATGAAATACTTTAAAAAAAGAAAACATACAGAACTGGAAAAATGCTGTAGTTTCTCAAATGAAGACATTGCTCTGAAAGAAATTTCTAAAGGGATAAAAGAATTCATTTCAAAATATAACCTAAGAAAACTACTAGGAGCTTCTGTACTCCCAAACTTTACCCAGTACCTGGCACTCTGAAGCTTTGGTTTCACCTACCACAAAGAGTTTTTTCAACCTATACCTTTATGCCTAGTCCTGACATCCATTACCTTCTCTTTCTCTCTCTCTCCGTTTTCATTCACCTAATCAAAAATGTTGGGGAAACACAAACTTTTATCTGGATTTTAATATATCAAACTGATGTGCAGTGCTGGTAGCTCACACTTCCAATCCTAGTGATGTGAGATGCTGAGATTTGGAGGATTATGGTTCCAGGCCAGCCTGGGGAAATAACTCATGAGACCCAATCTCCAAAATAAACCGAGCAAAATGGACTGGAGGTGTGGCACATGTGGTACAGTGCCTGCTTTGTAAGCTTACAAGGCTTGAGTTTAAATATCAGTCCCACAAAATTATATATACATATATACATACATATGTATCAAATTAATATAAATTTCTTATTTAAATCTTTCTATTTTCATGCTGAATTGTATATTTAGGATTTAAAAAAGTCTGATAAAGTGGTGTTTATCAAAAAATAATAAGATTCAGCTGGTGGAATGGTTCACATGGTAGAGCACCTCCTAGCAAGTATGAGGCCCTGAGTTCAAA
Organism: Castor canadensis; assembly: GCF_047511655.1. Classification (NCBI taxonomy): domain Eukaryota; kingdom Metazoa; phylum Chordata; class Mammalia; order Rodentia; family Castoridae; genus Castor; species Castor canadensis. Next base: position 41,729,013 of record NC_133405.1, on the reverse strand, counting down.
CTCCCATACCAAAAAAAAAATAAGATTTGGCAGTAAAGATAAGGATATAATATCTCAGAATATGCCACTCTGGCATAAAGATTATTTCGAGATAAAAGGAAATTGAGAATCAGCAGATGCCAGGATTCTTCTGTCCTCCCGTCCCCTATCTATCTAAAAGCATGGCAGAAAGTTCCCTGGTGAAGGTACACTACTCCCCTTGTGTAAGAGAAGAGACTTATCATCAATGACAAAGAATTAACGCCAAGGTTAGTTTGCATACACAGAACTTACTAAAACACCCTGATCTTCCAGTAATTCCTCCATACATTTCCTAGTCACTTCTTGCAATTTATCACTCCTTGAAACCAACCCACTTTACTTTGAGAAAAGGGTATATACACTTCTTTGATTTTTTTGAGACTGCTTGCTAGAGATCTTGAGTTGCCTAGAACTCACTATGTATCCCAAGCTGGCCTAGAACTCACAATCCTACTGCCATAGTCTCCTGAGCACTGGGATTACAGGAATGTGCCACAATGCCTGTCACTTCTTTGAATTTTGTTCTTTTTTATGAATTCCTGTGCATATAAATAATCTATTCCCCCATGGCTTACACCTGTGATCCTAGTTACTCAGGAGGCAGAGATCAGGAGGATCAAGGTTTGAAACTAGCCTGAGCAAATAGTTCACGAGACCCTATATCAAAAAAAAAACCCTTCACAAAAAAGGGCTGGTGGAGGGGCTCAAGGTGTAGGCATGGAGTTCAAGCCCCAGTACACAAAAAATTACACATATATAAATATAAATATACATATATATATAAATATATATATAATGATCCTTTTCTCCTACTAATTCTATTTGTTGGTTTAATACTTAGACCCCTGAATATTGAACCTAAGAATAGAGGACTATGTTAATCCATTACTATTTACTGATATAAAGTGATAACATTATATGCCAACTATGGCAAATACTTATTTTGGATGGCTTTCCCAAACAGAGTTCCCAGAACATTTTTTTTATTCATATATACATGCAATGTTTGGGTCATTTCTCCCCCCTGTCCCCACCCCCTCCCTTACCACCCACTCCGCCCCCTCCCTCTCCCCCCTACCCCTTCAATACCCAGCAGAAACTATTTTGCCCTTATTTCTAATTTTGTTGAAGAGAGTATAAGCAATAATAGGAAGGAACAAGGGTTTTTGCTGGTTGAGATAAGGATAGCTATACAGGGCATTGACTCACATTGATTTCCTGTGCATGTGTGTTACCTTCTAGGTTAATTCTTTTTGATCTCACCTTTTCTCTGGTTCCTGGTCCCCTTTTCCTATTGGCCTCAGTTGCTTTTAAGGTATCTGCTTTAGTTTTTCTGCGTTAAAGGCAACAAATGCTAGCTAATTTTTTTGGTGTCTTACCTGTCCTCACCTCTCCCTTGTGTGCTCTCGCTTTTTTCATGTGCTCAAAGTCCAATCCCCTGTGTGTTTGCCCTTGATCTAATGTCCACATATGAGGGAGAACATACGATTTTTGGTCTTTTGGACTAGGCTAACCTCACTCAGAATGATGTTCTCCAATTCCATCCATTTACCAGTGAATGATAACATTTCGTTCTTCTTCATGGCTGCATAAAATTCCATGGTGTATAGATACCACATTTTCTTAATCCATTTGTCAGTAGTGGGGCATCTTGGCTGTTTCCATAACTTGGCTATTGTGAATAGCACTGCAATAAACATGGGTGTGCAGGTGCCTCTGGAGTAACCTGTGTCACATTCTTTTGGGTATATCCCCAAGAGTGGTATTGCTGGATCATATGGTAGATCAATGTTTAGCTTTTTAAGTAGCCTCCAAATTTTTTTCCAGAGTGGTTGTACTAGTTTACATTCCCACCAACAGTGTAAGAGGGTTCCTTTTTCCTCCCGCATCCTCGCTAACACCTATTGGTGGTGGTGTTGCTAATGATGGCTATTCTAACAGGGGTGAGGTGGAATCTTAGTGTGGTTTTCATTTGCATTTCCTTTATGGCTAGAGATGGTGGAAATTTTTTCATGTGTTTTTCGGCCATTTGAATTAATTCTTTTTGGAAAGTTCTGTGTAGTTCACTTGCCCATTTCTTTATTGGTTCACTAATTTTGGGAGAATTTAGTTTTTTAAGTTCCCTATATATTCTTGTTATCAGTCCTTTTTCTGATGTGTAGCTGGCAAATATTTTCTCCCACTCTGTGGGTGTTCTCTTCAGTTTAGAGACCATTTCTTTTGTTGAGCAGAAGCTTTTTAGTTTTATGAAGTCCCATTTATCTATGCTATCTCTTAATTGCTGTGCTGCTGGGGTTTCGTTGAGAAAGTTCTTACTTATACCTACTAATTCCAAAGTATTTCTTACTCTTTCCTGTATCAACTTTAGAGTTTGTGGTCTGATATTAAGACCATTGATCCATTTTGAGTTAATATTGTTATAGGGTGATATATGTGGATCTAGTTTCAGTTTTTTGCAGACTGCTAACCAGTTTTCCCAGCAGTTTTTGTTGAAGAGGCTGCTATTTCTCCATCGTATATTTTTAGCTCCTTTGTCAAAGACAAGTTGGTTATAGTTGTGTGGCTTCATATCTGGGTCCTCTATTCTGTTCCACTGGTCTTCATGTCTGTTTTTGTGCCAGTACCATGCTGGTTTTATTGGTATTGCTTTGTAATATAGCTTCAAGTCAGGTATCGTGATACCTCCTGCATTGTTCTTTTGACTGAGTATTGCCTTGGCTATTCGTGGCCTCTTGTGTTTCCATATAAATTTAGTGGTAGATTTTTCAATCTCTTTAACGAATGTCATTGAAATTTTGATGGGAATTGCATTAAACATGTAGATCACTTTTGGGAGCATAGACATTTTTACTATGTTGATTCTACCTATCCATGAGCATGGGAGATGTTGCCACTTTCTATCGTCTTCCTCAATCCCTTTTTTAGGTTTACACCTAGGTATTTGATTTTTTTTGAGGCTATTGTCAATGGAACTGTTTTCATGTATTCTTTTTCAGTTTGTTCATTACTAGTATATAGAAATGCTAATGATTTTTTTACTTTGATTTTATGTCCTGCTGCCTTGCTGTAGCTATTGATGGTGTCTAGGAGCTTTTGAGTAGAGTTTTTTGGGTCTTTAAGGTATAGGATCATGTCGTCTGCAAATAGGGATATTTTGACAGTTTCTTTACCTATTTGTATTCCTTTTATTCCTTCTTCTTGCCTAATTGCTCTGGCTAGGAATTCCAGTACTATGTTGAATAGGAGTGGAGATAGTGAGCATCCTTGTCTGGTTCCTGACTTTAGAGGGAATAGTTTCAGTTTTTCTCCATTAAGTATAATGCTGGATGTAGGTTTGTCATATATAGCTTTTATAATGTCGATGTACTTTCCTTCTATTCCTAGTTTTCTTAGAGCTTTTATCATGAAATGGTGTTGGATCTTATCAAAGGCTTTTTCTGCATCTATTGAGATGATCAAGTGCTTTTTGTCTTTGCTTCTGTTAATGTGGTTTATTATGTTTATTGATTTTAGTATGTTGAACCACCCCTGCATTCCTGGGATGAAGCCTACTTAGTAATGGTGAATGATCTTTCTGATGTGTTGTTGAATTTTGTTTACCATAATTTTATTGATGATTTTTGCATCAATGTTCATTAAGGAGATTGGCCTATAGTTCTCCTTTTTGGAGGTGTCTTTGCCTGGTTTTGGGATAAGTATAATTCTGGCTTCATAAAATGTGTTAGGCAGTTTTCCTTCCCTTTCTATTTCATGGAACAGTTTAAGGAGGGTTGGTGTCAGTTCTTCTTTAAAGTCTGATAGAATTCAGCAAAAAATCCATCAGGTTCTGGACTTTTCTTTTAGGGGAGACTCTTTTTTTTTCTTTTATTATTCATATGTGCATACAAGGCTTGGGTCATTTCTCCCCCCTGCCCCCACCCCCTCCCTTACCACCCACTCTGCCCCCTCCCTCTCCCCCCACCCCCTCAATACCCAGCAGAAACTATTTTGCCCTTATTTCTAATTTTGTTGTAGAGAGAGTATTAGCAATAATAGGAAGGAACAAGGGTTTTTGCTGGTTGAGATAAGGATAGCTATACAGGGCATTGACTCACATTAATTTCCTGTGCATGTGTGTTACCTTCTATGTTAATTCTTTTTGATCTCACCTTTTCTCTAGTTCCTGGTTTGGGGAGACTCTTGATTGCTGCTTCAATTTCATTTTGTGTTATAGATCTATTCAGGTAATTAATATCCTCTGGTTCAGTTTTGGATGTTCATATGTGTCTAGAAATCTGTCCATTTCTTTAAGATTTTTGAATTTATTTGAATATAGGTTCTCCAAGTAGTCTCTGATTTCCTGGACTTCAATGGTGTTTGTTTTTATCTCCCCTTCCTTTTTGCATTCCTGATTCTACTAATTTGGGTTTTTTCTCTCCTCATTTTAATCAGGTTTGCCAGGGGTCTGTGGATCTTCTTTATTTTTTCAAAGAACCAACATTTTGTTTCATTAATTCTTTGTATGGTTTTTCTGGTTTCTATTTCATTGAATTCACCTCTTATTTTTATTATTTCTCTCCTTCTATTTGTTTTGGGATTTGCTTGTTTTGTTTTTCTAGGAGTTTGAGATGTATCATTAGGTCATTGATTTGGGATCTTTCAGTCTTTTTAATATATGCACTCATGGCTATAAACTTTCCTTTCAGGACTGCCTTTGCTGTGTCTCATATGTTCCGGTAGGTTGTGTTTTCAGTTTCATTGACTTCCAGGAACTTTTTAATTTCCTCTTTTATTTCATCAATGACCCATTGTTCATTAAGTAATGAGTTTTCAGTTTCCAGGTATTTGCATGTTTTTTGTCTATTTTTTTTGTTGAGTTCTAGTTTTATTGCATTGTGATCATACAGAGTGCATGGTATAATTTCTATTTTCTTATATTTGGTGAGGCTTGCTTTGTGCCGTAGGATGTGATCTATTTTGGAGAAGGTTCCATGGGCTGCTGAGAATAATGTATATTGTGTAGAAGTTGAATGGAATGTTCTGTAGACATCAAGTAAGTCCATTTGATCCATTTTATATTTTAGATCTTGGATTTCTTTATTGATTTTTTTGGATGACCTATCTATTGATGATAATGGGGTGTTGAAGTCTCCTACACCCCTGTTTTGGAGTTAATATATGCTTTTAGGTCCTTCAGGTTATTTTTGATGAAATTGGGTGCGTTGACATCTTCGGCACTCAGGGCACCCCACCCTCTTTGCTACGTGTCTTTTTTTGTTGTTATTGCTTATTATTAAGTTTCTCTTGTTTTTTTTTTCCTTGGGTGGGGGTTGGTCTGTCCAGGGGGCTATGCTGATCTGGCCCAGGGTTGTCTGTGGGAGTACCATGTACCTCTTAGCTCACCCTGTGGTCTGCATCTTCCCAAGCCATCTGGGCACTGGCATCCGTTTAACATGATGTGGAGATGCTCTGTGCAGGCTGGAGGTGTGGAGGAGTCAACGTTTTGCCTCTTCTAAGTGGTTTTTCCTGTAAGGTGTATCTCCAGCGTCTCTCCAAGATTTTACTTTAGGAGGCATGCTTTCTGCTTCCTCTTTCTAGCCACCATCTTGGAATTCCAACATTCTTTATTATATATATATTCTTTATTATGCCTAGTATGTCATAATTTGCCCAAGGGAAAAGAATGTCCATGCCCTATATTCCATTATCTCCAATGGTCTTTTACCACTGTATTTTACCCAGTGTACTAGAAATCAAAGGGAAAATACATTACAAAATTCACAAAAACCTAGTACCTTTCACCCTGTTTTACTGCACTGATTTAGCTGTCAAGTGGGATTGGATTTAGGTAAACTATTAAATAAGAACTTTTCTTTAGGGCTTTCCATCTACCTTCATTTGTTCCTCTCCAGGTTCTTTTTTTTTTAATTCATATGTGCATACAATGTTTGGGTCATTTCTCCTCCCTCCCCCAAACCCCTACCTTACCACCCACCCTGTCCTCTCCCTGTCCCCCCAACCCCCTTGATACCCGGCAGAAACTATTTTGCCCTTATCTCTAATTTTGTTGAGGAGAGAGTATAAGCAATAATAAGAAGGAACAAGGGTTTTTGCTAGTTGAGATAAGGATAGCTATACAGGAAGTTGACTCACATTGGTTTCCTGTGCATGTGTGTTACCTTCTAGGTTAATTCTTCTTGATCTAACCTTTTCTTTAGTTCCTGGTCCCCCTCTCCTATTGGCCTCAGTTGCTTTTAAGGTATTCCAGGTTCTTGATAACCATTTTGTGTCACCACACAGGGATCCCTACCCTCATATTGTACCCTAAGTACTCCAGTAAATACTTCACCACAACTCTTGCACTTCATTTAGATTTACTCCTGCTACTACACTGATTAGCAAAGTCATCACTGCTCTTTAATCAAATAATGGCAGGCTCTCAAAACAGCTGTTAGTATGATAAGTAAATTAATCCAATTGAAATTAACCACATAAATGTAAGAATGAACAATCTGATGCCCATTCTTTTTCCCCAGCACACCTAGGAGTGTTTGCATTTGGCAATTCAGATAACTCTTTAATTGGTATGATTTCCAAACATATGACAATATGAAGAAATTTCAGCAAGTTAGGGGATGAGTCAAAGGTAACAAACTAGATGGAGTACAGAGCACTGTCTCAAAAAGCATGTTAGTGAAGTGAAGGCTACTGCCTAAGGAAGAAACAGGATCAAGTGTAGATTTCTTTCTTTCTTGTTTGTTTGTTTTATATATTGTGGCCTTGAGAGTGAACCAATTTTGTTTCCTTTGCTTTCACAAAGAAAACAACTAATAGAGAGGCAGGCATACAAGTACAGAGGAAAGGTTTGAAAATGTATGCCTCAAGATTCTGGTGGAGTGATTGAGTGAGAGAGAAAACATGAGTTCAAGTCCATGCAACTATACCCACCTCATTTTTGACAAAGTTGCCAAAAATATACGATAGAGAAAAGACAGCCTCTTCAACAAATGTTGCTGGGAAAAGTGGTTAACCGTCTGCAAGAAACTGAAACTAGATCCATGTCTATCACTCTGTACTAGTATCAACTCAAAATGGATCAAGGACCTAAATATCAGACCTGAAACTCTGAAGTCACTACAGAAAGGAGCAGGAAGCACTCTGGAACTAATAGGTATAGGCAAAGACTTCCTTGATAGAACCCCAGCAGCCCAGCAACTAAGAGAAAGGATGAATAAATGGGACTTCATAAAATTAAAAAGCTTCTGCACAACAAAAGAAATGGTCTCTAAACTAAAGAGACTACCCACAGAATGGGAGAAAATATTTGCCAGCTATACATCAGACACGGGACTGATAACCAGAATATACAGGGAACTTAAGAAACTAAACTCTCCCAAAATCAATGAACCAATTAAGAAATGGGCAACTGAACTAAATAGAACTTTCTCAAAAGAAGAGATTCAAATCACCAAGAAACACATGAAAAAATGCTCACCATCTCTAGCCATAAAGGAAATGCAAATCAAAACCACACTAAGATTCCACCTCACCCCTGTTAGAATAGCCATCATCCAAAATAACACCAACAACAAGTGTTGGTGAGGATGTGGGGAAAAAGAAACCCTCATACACTGCTGGTGGGAATGCAAGCTAGTACAACCACTCTGGAAAAAAATGTGAAGACTTCTTAAAAATCTAAACATAGACCTGCCATATGACCCAGCAATCCCACTCCTGGGAATATACCCAAAAGAATGCAACACAGATTACTCCAGAGGCACCTGCACACCCATGTTTATTGCAGCAGTATTCATAATAGCCAAGTTATGGAAACAACCAAGATACCCCACTATTGATGAATGGATCAAGAAAATGTGGTGCTTGTACACAATGGAATTTTACCTAACCATGAAGAAGAATGAAATCTTATCATTTGCAGGTAAATGGGTGGAAATGGAGAACATCATTCTGAGCAAGGTCAGCCAGGCTCACAAGATCAGAAACTGTATGTTCTCCCTCATATTCGAACTTTAGATCTAGGGCAAATGCAGCAATGTGGTTGGACTTGGATCACATGACAAGGGGAGAGCACATATGGGAGATATAGGAATAGGTAGAAAACCCAAACCATGAAAGCATTTGATGTCCCTACTCCAGAGGAACTAATACAGAAGCCTTAAAGTGACAGAGGATAACATGAGAAGGGGATCAGTAACCAGTGTAAAGATCAGTTAGAGATGAATCAACATGAGTCATAACACATGTGTACACGAAAGCAATGTTAGGAATCTTTCTGTATAGCTATCCTTAACCCAACTATTAAAAACTCTTTGTCTTCCTTATTATGCTTGTGTCTTTTCTTCAACAAAATTAGTGATAAAGGCAGAACAGGACCTCCCTGGAACTGAAGGGGGGAGGGAGGGAGAAGTTGGTGGAGGGGGGCAGGGTGGAGAAATGACCCAAACATGTATGCACATGTGAATAAATGAATAAAAAAATTGTTCCTCCCCCAGTGATAATCCTTGTTTTATCTTTTCCCATATTATACAAAGAATAGATTTTTCTGACAAGTAGTATATGTCAGAAGTGATATTATGTCACTTTGGAGACTAAATTATGAAAGACTTGGCCTCTTCTTCAGTGTTCTCTCTCTGTCTCTGTCTCTGTATTTCTCTCTCTCTCTCTCTCTCTCTCTCTGTGTGTGTATGTGTGTGTGTGTGTTTGTATGTTTGTCTCTGTCTTCTTTGTTTCTTGGATCACAGACTTTGTCACGAATAGCCCTATGTGCAGAACACCATATGGAAAGGAACTGAAACTTCATGGTGACAGTTAAATAATGTTATTATAAGTGAATACTTCCTTCAGCCCTTTTAAAGAGTGCCTCCTGGGTCAATAGCTTTACTGACACCTAATGGGAGCCTTGAGTTAGAACCACCCAGCTATGCTGATCCCAGATTCTGATTCTCAGAAACCTTGAGAGATAATAAAATGGAGTTTTAGGATGCTAAATTTTAGGGTAACTTGCTACACAGCAATAAATAACTAATACCTATATCATAGTTCCAGACAATTCAAGAATTTCTTTAGAATGGGAATGAAACATTTGGTAGAAATTTGAACATATTACATTTATAGCTCACATTTTGCTGGTCTGTCATGCAAACTTCATATGTTGGTAATAATATTATTCTTAAAACATTAATCTTAGCTACCATTTATTGAGTACTTATGTGTCAAACATTTTACTAAGCATTTTACACTACATAATTTCAATTATTAGAAAAATCTTATAACAAGTTATCGTCTTCATTCTAAGGCAACTTATGCCAAGTAAGAGAATTTAAGTACTTGTCCATAGTTACACACCTCAGCCATGCAACTAGGACTCAAACCCTGGCTTTAACTCCAAAGTTGGGTTCTAACATAGTAGTCAAAGATGACTACTATGTTAGATGGTTACAGCATTGTTGGTAAAGAGCCTCCTAAACCCAGACCCTCACCTAATCATCTACTTCAGTGTTTTCCAAATCTGTTTTTACTAAGACTCAGTAAAATGCAGTTAACTTCATGTCCAGCATGCATTCTAATGAACACATGTGCATGCTCCCCTCTACTCCTAAAGTAAACGCACATGAATAGATCACCATAGCAAAGGCAGACCCTGGTGCTGAGAGCAAAGATCAGATGTGATACAAGTAGAGGTCTTGAGCCATGTCAGTGCTGCTAGTACACTTGTGGAAGCTGCTGTCAGTTTGCATGAGCTTTGATCCTTACTTCCACAAGGACCTGGTCCTGGAACCCTTTCAGTGCACTGCTTCCCTTGTTCTCAAGCACACATCCAAACAAAGTCTTGCTTGGAAAGAATTGCTTGCATCTTCATGATTTCTATCTCAAATGGAGCAAAAGAACCCAAGGCTGGGCTGATAACACTAGGAACTGGACTGATTGGTAATAAGTCCACATAATGAAGATTTTCCCTGTATCCTACATGACTTTTAAGTGTCTTCCTAGGCACTCATGGAGGAAAGAGCCTAAAATTATCTGGGGCTAGAATACAGCTCCATTTTCATATTAATGCAAAGTATATTTGCATATTTTTTATTTTCCACAAAATAAAACTACTGTGTAATCAAAGGAAGATTTTACTTTGTTTTGTTTAGAACTTCATCTGTGGTTGATGAAACAATGTTGTTAGTGCAAGCTCCCACTTGTGATATTTGAGTTGTCAATCCAACACTACTATATCCACCTGCATTTGTAGTTGGTATATACATGGCAACTTTTTTTATTTATGATAATCTATGGATATATTTTACAGCCCTTATTTTAAAGTGTCAAATATAAATAAATTCAATATTGTCTTGTCTTAAATCCATTCTTTATTTTAAGTAGGTAGAGGCATTTGACTTTTTTATTATGTCTTTTACTATATTTGTGCCCAAATACTTGCATACTGAAAAGCATACTATCTTATTATGAATCCCTTTCCTGACATTTCTCTTTTATATTTTAGTTGATGCATTATATGGATTTTATGAAATTTTGTGTGTAGATGGATTATATTTTTATGACTTTTATTTTAGGAGAGTGCATTACAAAACACTTGTTAAGACAAAGAGACATTGATTTGGTAGAGGTGAGGACCACTGCTCTCCAGCTGTGCAACAGTGTTGTTTGACCAGCTGATTCAATATATGGATTTCTAGGCCACAACTAAGGTGTATTGAATTTGAATCCATGAGGGATGAGCCCAGAAATCTATCTTTTTAATAAGCCTTTAGATTTTAGGAGTTTTTAAATATATATGTTTTAAAAATTAACTCCTTGTCAGAAATACGGTTTGCTACTGTTTTCTCCCATTCCATAGGTTGCCTTTGGAACCTATGGAATGATTGCTTCCTTTGCTGTACAGAAGCTACTTAATTTGATGCAATTGAGTTTCTCTATTTTTGCTTATATTTCCTGCGCTTTTGGAGTCATATCCAAATATTCATTGTCAACACAAGTGTCAAGAAAACGTCACTCTATGTTTCCATCTAGTAATTTTGCAGTTCAAAAACATGACAAAACAAGCAAAAAAGCAAAGAGACAGGGAAATCTTTTGAGCAATGAATATGTTTATTACCTGGATTGTGGTAGTAGTAACTGATGTCCAAACTCATCAAATTTGAAACATTAATGTACAATTTTTATATATCAATTATGTCTCAATAAAGGTTGGGAGAAGATCCTAATATTGTTCTTATGCAGTTTTTCTACAATCAGTTCATGAACTGCCATTTGAAAAACATGGATCTTGATGTCATCATATTCTGTCTTTATGTTCTTGTGATCTTAGTCCTACCCTCATTTCTTCTTGGAAAGGAAATAAATTACTTCTATCTTTTATTTTTAATACCACTCCACTGGCTTATTTATGTCTGTCTTCAAGTATGCTGAAAGAGTCAGTGACTTAAAGATGTCCTTATTTGAACCCATTTTCTTCCTAAAACTTTGCTTTATCATTCACATTTCTTTCCTGAATGAATGTCTTGAAAGAGTTGTGTATCATCTCTTATTTCCACTAACATTTCCCTGCTCTCAATGACTTGTAATATGTCTTCTGCCCTCACCACTTTAATGAAAGTGCTCTTTCAAACCATTCTGACAACACAATGGCATCTTCTCAAGTTCTCCACTTGCTCAGTTCCTTTTTATCATTATACATTTTAAGTACCTCTTCTTGCTGGAATTTTTTCTTTTTCTTGATTTCTAGAAGTCTGAGCTCTCTTGATTCTCTGATAAACTCAGACTTACTTCCTACATCTACTCATTACAGAGACTCTCAAAAGTTCAGCTCCATGATGATTTTTCTATATGCACATACATCCCAAATTATGTTATTAGATTTTTCGGGAGTCAAGTTTATATTTTCATTTTCTTCCTGGATGTTTATTTAGACATAATCCTTAAGCTATTTCTGTCTTATGAATCTAAAATTGAATTCATCTTTTCTCATACTAGCTATAATTCATTTTTCTGAGGCTAGTTAATATCACCACCAAATTACTCAGAATTAAAACCCCAGTCAACTTAACTTTTTCTTACCTTTCATATAATCTATTATCAAATGCTACTGATTCTTTTGCAATATCTCCTACAAATCATTTAAATTCGTGGTGCAGCTGTCATTATTTCAAGCACTCATTCCTTTCACTAAGTCTCTGGTCCCCTAACTGGTCTTACTTCTTCTAAGCTCCCTTGTGGAAACTATAACTTAGCAGTTAAATACTTGGCCTTCAGAGCCAGACGGTCAGTGTTTGACTTTACCACTTACTAAATGACCTTGTACAAATTACTTAATCTTTCTCTGTGCTCTAATTTCCCCTTCCATAAATTAGGCTATTAAGAGTGTCTACCACATAAGATTGTTTTAATGATTAAAAGAAATGCAATATATACAGTGCTTCAAAATATGTGGGATACAGAGTAACCTTTCAATAACTGTTGATTACTGTTAACTTGCAGACTTACTAGCACTTTTACCCAGGTTTAAGTTTTTCCATTCTATACTCTCTAGTGTTCTTTGCTCTTAGAAGATTTCATAATTGTAAGTAGCTTCAGTTACTTAGGCTCATTTGATTCAGAATTTTGCATAAATAAAGCATGAGTTAAAGTGATTGCTTTCCACTTTGCTCCCTTTGGAGTATTTGGATAAACTATATCATCATAATAATTACTTTCTATCTAGCTCAAAATATATTAAACATTTTTATCTTATAGGATTATTTCCATTTATTGGATCACTAATAGTTCATCTGTGAAATCTGACTGATGTGGCCTCACATTTCTGGGTATAGAACGTAATATTTCATGAAGTCATAGTTATAGTTTTAATGTATATACTCACTTAGGCCTTACATGCTATCTTTTTGCTATTAATTAGCAAAGTTGTTTCTTAGGAGGCAAAAGAAAATCATCTGTCATTCAGAAATGTAACACTGAGAATTATATTCTTATAATAAGCTCTACTTCCAGTAGACTACGGAAATATTTTTCTGTGGAAGTAAACATTTATATATTTTTATAGTGTGTTTCCCTTCCACTTTATTTATTTTTTGCCATTTTATATGTATTTTGTACAAGTTTTAACTCAGGGCCTCATGCTTACTAGGCAGGTGCTCTACCACTGGAGCCACTCTACCAGCTCTCCCTGATTAGTTTTGACTTTAGCATTTAGGGGAGATGGAGGTGTCCCACCTCCACCCTCACTGTCCTTGTCCTGGACAAATCTTAAGGTTTTTAAGTGGATGGAATTTAGACAAGGGTTATTCAGACTTAATGATATTATTCATCTCATAATATATTCAGTGCTCAAATTCAGAAAGTGACTATGGATGAGAGAGAGAGACTACAATGCATTTACCTTGTTTTCCTTTACAGTTTCCAAAGAATTTTCACAAATAGGTCAGTAGAGAGGTATAAAAATGCAAAATTGGAAAGGAAAGTGGAAGGAACAAGAGATGGAGAGAGATTATCAGGTGGAGAAGAGGACAAAGTTGTGTTGGAAAAGAAACTTCTCAGCCTCCTTAACTGTCTCCTGGAAGTATCTGTTCTGTGGTTTTACCTGTCTCTGTATAAGAAGGGGTGAACGACAGCTGCCAGACTCCCTTAGAACACTTTGAGCAACTCTGAAAAGCAAGTAACTACTGAATCCTGTACAAAAGATCTTTTTCAAATACCCCAGTTACTCCATACTGCCTTACATTTTCCAGTCTTCTCTCCTTGACATTACTCTCCATCTTTTCCCTTACATTGTGTGTTCCTTACACTTGGTTCACCCTCTCAGTCCCTTCCCTTCCTCTTGTTCCTTACTTCCCTGACCAAAGCAGCAGGTGGTGAAGCAGCAGGGTGAAGGCCTACCTGTATGGTGCATAGAAGTCAAAAATATGAATTTTCATACAGAAAAATTGCCAATAGGCTAGTAAATTAGTACAAAGTGCTGTCATTTATTTATTAAAACTGTAAAAATAAGAAATCCTTCAAATTCCATACACACCATTTCTTTCCATTCTCATTTATTTTTCTCCAGCAACTCCTTAATAGGTTCCTTCCCTCCTCCTGGCTTTGCCTGTACATAGTTACTGCATTGACATTATATTTTTACATTGATCAAGCTAGTTTAAAAGCTTAATTTCATTGTCTTTGATCCATGAGACACTCCTGTTAGTTAAATCAAATCTGCAAGTTGACAGAGAATGCTGTAGTATTTATTTAACAAGAGACATGTAAAAGACATGTACAGAGTGCCTCACTCATTACACTATACTTACAGCAACTTTCTGAAAAACCACATGATCTCAAACCTCAAAGTGCTGATCATCTACTTGGTATGATTAAACATGCACAATGGGAAACTTTTAGCAAGCAAAATATCAACAAATGCAGGTTGACTTTGTTATGTTTCTCCCTATCAAAGGTGGACCCTCTGGTGGGGATAATGAAGGAAAAGATCCGATGGGTACCAGTTTGAATTTGTAGACATGTACCAATATAAGTGAATAACTTTAGAGGGGATAAAAATAGAGAAATTAACTCTGTACCATGGTGACTCCCCAAAGTCAATGGGTAAATTCAGATTTGCAATCAAAATCATTTAGTGATTATTCATTGTGTCCTAGGCTTAGTGTTTTTACATATGCTGTCACATGTAATTATCCTAAGAGCTTTGTGATGATACTAAGTTGTTCAGAAGAATTATGTAAGATGATCAAATTCACACAGTTGGAAATTGATTGCTTAGATTCTAATGCTTTATTTCTGACTGAATCCAGTTTCTTAAAATTATACTCTTTGAAAAGGAAGAAAAACCTGGAAAAGACTCAGAGCAATAGAATCTTGAAAGATGGTAATGATAATGCAGCTGAGAAACAATCTGAGAGGGGACAATTGGATTTAACTAAGTAACATGGTTTATTTTTGGTAAAGGATCCACATGGAAGTAAGCAAGCAGATATATGCTACCTCTCACATGAGGAGAGCACTTTGAGGAGACTTCAGAAGCTTTTCTACATTCTTTGCATTAAAAAGGATTAAACATCAATTATTCTGACTCCACTGTTTTCTTTGGTAAGTTATGATTAGTGCCTTTCTACAATAATGATGTGTGGAAATTGAATTCACAGTAATGTGATTTCTATTTATAATGTACATTGCCTTTGCGTTCTGACAACTTGAGGTCTGCCACAAAAAAAGAAGGAAAATAATTAGCAATCAGCAGTGGGAGTTTAATATTTTAATTCTCCAGGTGTTGTGCAAAAGGTTTTGTGCACATAGATTTAATTAGTCATAAAGTAGGGAATCAGAATAATGCATCTATGTCATGGAGTCTTTGAATGTACACTACAGGTAGAAATTGCTAGACTATAGTTTCTCACCACTATTTAAAAGGAGTGCAGACCTGAAAAGTCTTTGAAGCAAAGTATTTTTTATAATGACAAAGGAACATTAAAAGGAAACACATGATAACAGTAGAGCCATGGAATGTATAGAATTTACAGAATGTAAGTTGAGATGACAATTACAAAAGAAATATTGTAATTAGATGACTTAGGGTCAAATAATTAAATAGATAGTGGTAGAATGTGTGCTTGGCATATACAAGGCCCTGGATTCAGTTCCTAGCTATAAAAACAAACAAACAAGTAAATAAAAATTTTAAGGCACACTTTTTAACATGTTTAAAATTTTGTTCAAAATAGATCATAGACTTAAATGTCAAGATTTCTGTGATAAAGGTCAGGCAGACTACAATCTGCAGCCCACATCAAGCCAACTACTCATTTTTGTACATAAAGATTCATTGGAACAACTTCTTCCTATTTATTATGTATTAGTTTAGACTGCTTTTCTGTCACAAAGGCAAAGTTTCTGAGTGATTGTGACAAAGTCTATATGGTCCTTAAAGCCTAAATTGTTTACTATTTGACACTTTTGAGAATTAGTTTCCTGATCTCTTTAGGTCATGGTCTTTCTAACAGGTTAGAAAGAAATACAGTCCATTTTCATTCTTTCAGTGGTTACCTTTAAAAATGGAAGATGACTATTTAGTGGAATACAAAGTTAGTCACTGTTTCTATTCTCTTGAACAATTCAAGGACTTCAAATGCTTTAACCCTGATTGCCCCCATCCCTGCCTTACATGTTGCTACTGTCCCATAGTTCAGTTTTATTTTTTCTTTCTTTTTAGTTCCCAAGTAAGACATTTTATTCAATTGACATTTGTTTATCTTTCTGTACATTCTCAATCTTTTCTCATCATCTGTTTTGGTGTTTTAAGACTTCCTTTTGGAATCATTTTCTTTTCTCCCAAATTCCATCTTTTTAAAATTTATTTCAGTGAAGATCTGCTTTAGGTAAATTCTCTCTTTTTTTTTCCAGAAAAGGGAATTTTGAATGAAAATAGATCTCAATGAAAGATTGTAAATTATGAGTTACATTTGAGACTTATTAAAGTACAATATATTTACAGGTGAAGTACCAAGGCAAAATTCCACTGAGCAACGAACAGACACTGAAACAATGAAGGACAGGAATGTAAAATGGATCATGTTAAGGGGATGGTAAGAGAGGGAGGAGGAGGGTAAATGAAGAGGGTAAAGAAAGGTGAATATGGTTGAGGTACTTTCTATACATGTATGAATATGGAACATTGAAACCTGTCAAAGTCATTTTAAGAAGGGGAGTGGGACAGGAGGGAAAATAATAGAGGGGATGAACCAAACCACGGTATAATATATGCATATATGAAGTGTCACAATGAAATCCCTTGTATAACTATTATGGACTAATAAAAACATTTTTATAAAAAGAAAGTGTGGTAAGATGGCAGATTAGTACTTCCTCTTTATGACTTCATGAATGACCTTGGAAATCTGGGGGGCTCATCCTTCTGATTACAAAACATGTAACAGTTACAGCAACTGAAAATTTATGTTACTGGCATAAAGACAGACATGGAGACCTGTAGAACAGAATAAAAAGTCCAGAAACAAATGCCCATGGATATATGGTCAAATGATCTTCAACAAGTTGACATTATTATGCAATGGGGGAAATAATGATCACTTCAACAAATGATGCTGGGAAAACTTGATAAAGGAATAAAGATGGGCCTGTATCATATGTCATACACAAGCACTAATTCAAAATGGATTAAATATCTAAACATAAGACTTGAAACTACAAAAACTCACAGGAGAAAGCATAGGGAGAAATCTTGGTGATACAGGTCTAGGAAATGATCTTGGACAAGACACCAAAAGCATAAACTGCAAAAGCAAAATAGACAGATGATAGGTGTGTGGCTCAAGTACAATAGTGCTTGCCTAGTAAGCCTGAGACCCTGAGCTGTACTCAAGTACAGTCAAAAAAATTGACATGAATGTAAAAGGGGGACTGTTTGGAGGTGAAAACCAGTGGGAGGAGAGAGGGCAAAAGGAGAGGATGATGAAGAGTGAATGGGATCAAAGTATTTTATATGAATGTATGAAAATAGAATAATGAAACTCATTAAAAGTGTAAAAAGTGGGGGAAAGGAGGATAAGCAGAGTAATAGAGGGGGTGATTTGATCAAAGTATGTTATATGCTTACATGGAAATACCACCACTAAACTCCTCTGTACAATTAATATTTGCTAATAAAAAATAATATTGACTGGGGGTATAACTACTGCTTAGCATGCTCATGTCCTGTACCTGCACTGCATATCTCCAGTATTGCAAAAATTATTTATTTAATTAATTAAGAAAAAACAAAATAACAAAATAATGTCATTATTTTGGGAAATCTTTGATTAACTCTGCTATTCTTACAGAGTATTTCATGTATTTTCTATTATGTATACTTTGATTTCATTACTTCATATTCTTGAGAATCTAATTTTATTTTTCATTATATCTGCTGCTTTACTTTGTTGTCTAATTTGGTCATATGCTTTGAAATCTGGGATCATATGGTCACATACATGTGACTTTGTAGAACTTCATGGAGGTGCAGGTCCATGGTTCCTTTTTTCACAGAAATTTGCATTTGCTTCTGTCACTTACATTAGAATGTTTGCAACTTAGGGCCAATTTGAGTTAATTTTAAATTTAGGATTTTCAGGACTATGAAAAAGCATAAGTTTAACTACAAACCTGTATTACAGGCTTGTGGATATAAATTCTTAGGGGAGATACTTTTTTACCAAGAGATCTATCTAGTGGATAGATCTTTTTTTCAGTCCACCATTTCACTAAAGCATGAAGTTTTGAGATTCCCAGTTTTAAGTTATATCTTTATTCCCATTCTTCACTCTATAAAAACTTTATCTATTTTTCCTATTGGTGTATTATGCCAAGAATCTTATTTTTAAAGATTTTTATCTTGTTGACTGCTGTTTGTTTTTATTGCTAACTGAGAAATAATAATTATATATATTTATGTGATATTTTGATATACAATTACACTGTGGAGTGATCAAGTCCAGCTACTTTGCAAACTCATCATCTCAAAAATTTATCATTTCTTTGTGGTAAGAACATTTAAAATCTTTTCTTTTAGTTTTTTTCAAAATTTAAAATACATTATTATTAATTACAATCACGTAATTGTGTACTAGAACACTAGAACTTATTCCTCCTATCTAAATGTAAGTTTGTACCCATTGACCACTGTTTCCCCTTTATTCATCCACCCCCCCACCAGTCTCTGATAACCACCATTCTACTCTACTTATAGCAAACACATTATTTTTTGTGGTGCTGGGGTTTGAACTTAGGGCATAGTGTTTGCTAAGCAGGCACTCTACCACTTGAGCCACATCCCAAGTCTCCTCTTTTTTTTTTGCTTTAGTTATTTTTCAGGTAGGATCTTGTGTTTTTGTCCAGTGCTGGCTTCAGACTGCCATCCTCCTACCTACACCTGTGTAACTAGAATGCAGGCTTGTGCCACAATGCCTGAATTTATTATTTATTGGTAAATCTCTTCAGCGGAAACTTCATAATCAGTTTATTCCTCTCAAGTCTCTCTCTTTCTCTCTCCCTCTCTTTCTCTCTCCCTCTCTCTCCTCTCCATGTCTGGCTTGGAATTTGCTTGCTAAGAGAAAAAAATAAAAGGGACACAAATAGTAAGGGAAGAAGTCGAATAATCCCTATTTGCAGATAATATGGTTCTATAGTTCTAAGACCATAAAGATTCTACCAGAAGACTCTTAGATTTGATAAGCACTTTCAGCAAAATAGTGTGATACAAAATCAACATACAAAAATCTGTAGTTTTTTTACACATCAATAACAAACTCACTGAGAAAAAAATCAGGAAAATAATCTCATTCACATAAGCCTAAAAAAAACCCAGCTAGGAATAAATATAACCAAGGATGTATAAGACCTCTTCAATGAAACCTGAAAACTACCAGGTTTTCCTACAAATGTTTGTGTGTGTATGTGTGTGTGTGTGTGTGTGTGTGTGTGTGTGTGTGTGTTTGTGCATGTGTTGGGGGATCTAAATGAAAGCAGAAAGTTTTATCATGATTTTTGATTCAATGACTTTAGGACAAATTAAGTCAAGGCCAGGCATGGTGGCACATGCCTGTGATACTAGCTACTCAGGAGGCAGAGATTGGGAGGATCACGGATTGAAGCCAACTTGGACAAAAAGTTAGTGAGACTCCATCTCAACAAATATGCCTGTGATGCAAAATCTGTAATCTTAGCTATATGGGAGGTGTAGGTAGGAAGAGCCTGGTCCAAGGTTGCCCCTGGATAAAAATAGGAGACTCTATATGAAAAGTAACTAGAAAAAAAAAGATTCAAGTGATAGCGTGCTTGCCTATCAAACACAAGGCCCTGAGTTCAAACCCCAGTACCATCAGAAGGAAAGGAAGGAAGGAAGGAAAGAAAAAGAAAAGGTGACCTAAATTCTGGTGCTAGAAAAATTTTTTTGGATTATTGACATCTCATGCATGAATATTTTAACTTTATATTTTCACTAGCTATGAATTTAATAGCATAGTTGCATTTTATCCAGAATTTTGTGACATTTTAATGGATTTTTGAGCTATCCATTCTTCTATATGTCTAGAAACAGAACAGTGATATGCACAATATTTTACAATAAAAACTAATAAAATTAACTAATTTGAACTTACACAACCAAGCACACATAGTGAGTTAGCAGGAACCCAGTCTATTAAACTCAAAAGCTAATGACTCATCTATATTAATTTTTCACAAAGTGTAAAGTTTGTCTCTTTTCCTGAGAAAACTCTTCTCTGATATCAGATATCTGGAGATGTACAACATAAATCTTCTTTGTACTGGAAATCATACTTTGTCCCTAAAGCTTGTGCTTTTGGCTTGGAATACAAAACAAAACTATGCTAAAAGACCTGGTTATAGCTTCCTTTGGGTTGTGAAGGCAGAACAGTTCGTTGATACTTCTCTTTTGGCATGCATCATGTCATATCCTGTATTAGCAACTGTCCTTCTGTCCCTAAGAACTTTCATCACCAAAAATCACTAGGGTTTAAGTCTTGTCCCTTTGCTATTCAACATGCAAAGGTATCTTTTGACCCACCTCTCATCACAGTGATATTTTGCATGGCCTGACAGGCAGATGAGTACTTCGTTGAATATAATCCAGAAGGAATGATGTTTCTTTTTCATCTGAAAACTCAGCCTTGTTGGAAGTTAAATAGACTCAAACACAGCTGGGAAAGATCAAAGGTTATTGTTTTTGTAGGTACATAATATGAGTTGGTTTCCAGCTAAATAAACGTATGTGGGTGGTTTTATTTGCTTGAGACTTGTTGGTTTGTCTTGCCAGTGCTTGCAGGAGATACATAAGAACCCAATCATTCCTTTAAAGATGACTGAGGTGTCACCTGAAAGTGAGTGGGAGGGAAAGACTTGGGACATCATAGGGAAGAAGGGAACAAAGGCTAAGTTAGGGCTTTTTTTGTGTGTTTTTCTTTTTGCTTATTGGAATGGAAATAGGGGTAAAATACTTACAATGTAAGTTCATTTATTTTAATTGAGGAGCCACTGTATAGGTAAAAGTGGCAAATATGGATCATATTCCTATGTGGCTTTAGGTCTATAGTCCTAGAACAAAGATGATCATACATATTAATACAACAATATAACAACTAAAAAATAATGTGACAACTATTAGTATCTATTAAGTACCTACTATGCAGCAGGCACTGCTCTAAGCCCTTACAAGTATTAACTAAATGAATTTTGAGAACAATTATTAGTTAAGTAATACTGCTACTCACAACTCACAGAGGAAGCTGAGTTTTAGAAAGGTGAGTTGAGAAAGTTTGGTCAAAATTACAAACTTATAGAAGAAGCTAGGATCTGAACCCAGACTACTGGCTTCTGTGCTCTCTGCTGCCTCCATTTCTCCAGAATTCTTACCTAAACGTGCTTCTCTTTACTTGTACACAAAACTCCTGCTGCTTTTTTGAGATAAAGGTACTATGGTGTCCATGTTATGGGGATTAGCAGTAAAATAGTCTGTAGGAAATGATTAGGAAGTATCACTAACTAAAGAGGAATTAACTGCTCATCAAGAAATCTGTCAAGGGCTGGTAGAGTACAGTACAGCTCTCCTGATTTTCTCAAACTGACTTTGCTTGTTTACTAGGGAGTTAAAAGCCTATAAGGCATGTAGATTTCTTGAAGTTCATGTTCATGGTAAAGAACAGAATCTTTTTATTTCTGGGAAACTAAAATACACAAATATTATTTTCAATGTAGCTATTAACTAACATACTCTTGAATGTTTCTATCAAAGTAAAGAAACACTTAGCATTTAAAACAAATAAAATTTGTTATAAAGGACACTTAGGTGTATACCTTATGGAATGACCAGTTATTTATAGATAGTACAGAAAAATAATTCTACATCTGTATTGAAGTTAACTAAATGGTATGTAACTGAGATGAGATTGGGCATGTTCAGGGTGGTATGGCCGTAGACTAAATGGTACGTAACTGAAAATTGCATTTAAAAAGCCTAAAATCAGCCAGACATGGTCACACATACTGCAATCCCAGTACTTGGAAGGCTAAGGCAGAATAACCACAAGTTCTAGGTCAGCCTAGGTTACAAATGAAACTCTATTTGAAAGCAAGCAAGCAAACAAACAAACGGGCCTTAGCTCTACAGTGAATAAAAAATTGAAGTTGAATACATTGAAAGGTGTTTGTTATAAAAAAATCAATGTCAAGAAATACATTCAGCACCTGTTTTACATATATCTTTGAAAATCCTTTTCTCCTCTTATATGTTTTATTTTGAATAAGTTCCTGTAATCCTCAATATATTTTAAAGTACATCAAGTAAAGAAAAACTTACACTGACAACAATTTAAAAACTTTAGACCAGCATTTTAACATTACCTAATCTTAATATAAAGACAATAAAGCGAAACTTTTGCTGTCAAAATGAATCTCACACTTATCATGAATTGGTGCAGTATTTCTGGAGGTTTTCTTCTTGTTATTTTGGAAAGGAGCAAAAGGTGATTTTTTTTCTGTTACATGGCTTTTGTTAGCACTCATGATTTGGGCAAGCTTAAATCACTACTTTGCATTCATTCATTCTTAAAAGGGATACCATGCAAAAATAAAGAGAAAGCAACTATGTGAGTGGTTCTCATACATGGTTGACTATTAGACTAACCAGATGAATTTGTTAACAATGAAATCCCAAAAGTCCTCTTTAAAGTATGCTTTTGTAGGTTTGGAATAAGGCACAAGAATCTGAATTTTGATTTGTTTATTTTAATTTTTATGGTGCTGGGAATGGAACTCAGGGTCTTGTGCATACTAGGCAAATACCGTAACACTGAGCTACAACTCCAGCTTAAAGAATCTACACACCCTCCCAAGAGATCCATATGCTTCAGTTGTGAAACACTGCCCTGTTTTTTGTCCTACCAAATTTTTCCTCATTCTTTCAAATGTTCTTCACCTTCTGTAATCTAGGAATCTGCAAAGGCATTCATTCCTAAGACTTGCATTGCCTTTATTATCACATTTATAAAATTCCTATTAATTCCTCAAGACCCTGATCACATATGACTCTCTCCAGTCCTTTCACTCAGCACTTTGAACAGATTTTCCTTTAATGTTTATATATTACATATATGTACATATGTATCTCCCAATGCATTCTCTTTTAAGGACTGAAGCTGTGTCTTAGCCTTCATGAGTCAAATGTCAGATATCAGAGCTTGAGCTAGGCTCTCATAAATAATAGGTAGTGTGGAGACTTCAGTGCGTATAACAATTATCTGAGGAGTTTGCTTAAAAAGACGAAACATAGTGAGCTACCTCCTGCATTGCCTGTGCTAACATTAACTAGGCCTGAAGTTGGTCTGAGAATTTTTCATATTTGTAAGCTCTCCAAATATTTTATGTTTTGATAAACTCTTATACTAAGAAGACATAAACTAGCCAAAATATGTGGCCAAAGGACAGTACCCATGTACCTTCTAATAGAGCAAAATGCAGTCAATTTCAATATTTCTGGTGTACCATACTCCAATATTTTTGGCCCTATTGCTGTAGCAATATTCATGTCTTCCTGTATAGTGAGCAGACAGAATGTAGGTCAGATTATATGTGGGAAGGGGCACAGAAAAAAAGTTTGCAAATCAATACATATGGCTCATTCATGAGACATCATGAAAACATTTTAATGGGGACTTTATATACAGAGGACATATCAGGAATCCAAATCAAGGGCTGGTGGAGTGGCTCAAGCATAGAGCGCCTGCCCAGTAAGTATGAGGCCCTGAGTTCAAACCCCACTACTGCCAAAAAAAGGGAAAAAATAATCCAAATCAATGTTTAGTTTTAAGAACTGAAAATATAGTAGGTTTTTGTTTAAGATATTCTAGTAAATGTGTTTCTTGTATCAGGAGTTTTCAAATTGCTTAATAAAACATTAGAACTTCTGGTTCTAGCTAAGCTGGAATAATAAAGACCAGATTTATCATTCTGGGTAAAATAACCAAAAAACCAAGTAACTAAATGCAAATATGAAACCATAGTTTTTTAAAAAAATTTATTCATATTTGCATACAATGTTTGAGTCATTTCTGCCCCCTTCTCCCACCCCTTCCCTTACCACTCCCACACCCCTGTCCCCTCTCCCCCACACCCTCGCTATGTGGCAGAAACTATTTTGCCCTTATCTCTAATTTTGTTGAAGAGAGAGTAAAAGCAATAATAGGAAGGACCAACGGTTTTTGCTGGTTGAGATAAGGATAGCTATACAGGGAGTTGACTCTCATTGATTTCCTATGCTTGTGTGTTACCTTCCAGGTTAATTATTTTTGATCTAACCTTTTCTCTAGTTCCTGGTCCCCTTCTCCTGTTGGCCTCAGTTCTTTTAAAGTATCTGCTTTAGTTTCTCTGCTTTGAGGGCAACAAATGCTATCTAGTTTTTTAGGTGTCTTACCTATTCTCATCCCTCCCTTGTGTGCTCTCGCTTTTATCATGTGCTCATAGCCTAATCCCATTGTTGTGTTTGCCCTTGATCTAATGTCTGCATATGATGGAGAACATACGATTTTTGGTCTTTTGGGCCAGGCTAACCTCACTCAGAATTATGTTCTCCAATTCCATCCATTTACCAGTGAATGATAACATTTCGTTCTTCTTCATGGCTGCATAAAATTCCATTGTGTATGGATACCACATTTTCTTGATCCATTCGTCAGTAGTGGGCCATCTTGGCTGTTTCCATAACTTGGCTATTGTGAATACTGCTGCAATAAACATGGGTGTGCAGGTGCCTCTGGAGTAACCTGTGTCACATTCTTTTGGGTATATCCCCAAGAGTGGTATTGTTGGATCATATGGTAGATCAATGTTTAGCTTAAGTAGCCTCCAAATTTTTTTCCAGAGTGGTTGTATTAGTTTACATTCTCACCAGCAGTGTAAGAGGGTTCCTTTTTCCCTGCATCCTCGCCAACACCTGTTGTTAGTGGTGTTGCTGATGATGGCTATTCTAACAGGGGTGAGGTGGAATCTTAGTGTGGTTTTAATTTGCACTTGCTTTATTGCTAGAGATGGTAAGCATTTTTTCACGGTTTTTTTGGCATTTAAATTTCTTCTTTTGAGAAAGTTCTGTGTAGTTCACTTGCCCATTTCTTTATTGGTTCACTAATTTTGGGAGAATTTAGTTTTTTAAGTTCCCTATATATTCTGGTTATCAGTCCTTTGTCTGATGTGTAGCTGGCAAATATTTTCTCCCATTCTGTGGGTATTCTCTTCAGTTTAGAGACCATTTCTTTTGTTGAGCAGAAGCTTTTTAGTTTTATGAAGTCCCATTTATCTATGCTATCTCTTAGTTGCTGTGCTGCTGGGGTTCCATTGAGAAAGTTCTTACCTATACCTACTAACTCCACAGTATTTCCTACTCTTTCCTGTATCAACTTTAGAGTTTGGGGTCTGATATTAAGACCCTTGATCCATTTTGAGTTAATGTTGTTATAGGGTGATATACATGGATCTAGTTTCAGTTTTTTGCAGACTGCTAACCAGTTTTCCCAGCAGTTTTTGTTGAAGAGGCTGTCTTTTCTCCATTGTATATTTTTAGTGCCTTTGTCAAGACAAGTTGGTTATAGTTGTGTGGCTTCATATCTGGGTCCTCTATTCTGTTCCACTGGTCTTCATGTCTGTTTTTGTGCCAGTATCATGCTGGTTTTATTGTTATTGCTTTGTAATATAGCTTGAAGTCAGGTATCGTGATACCTCCTGCATTGTTCTTTTGACTGAGTATTGCCTTGGCTATTCATGGCCTCTTGTGTTTCCATATAAATTTAGTGGTAGATTTTTCAATCTCTTTAATAAATGTCATTGAAATTTTGATGGGAATTGCATTAAACATGTAGATTACTTTTGGGAGTATAGACATTTTTACTATGTTGATTCTACCAATCCATGAGCATGGGAGCTCTCCCCACTTTCTATAGTCTTTCTCATCTCTTTCTTCAGAAGTGTATAGTTTTCCTTGTAAAGGTAGTTCCCATCCTTTTTTAGGTTTACATGTAGGTATTTGATTTTTTTTTGAGGCTATTGTAAATGGAATTGTTTTCATATATTCTTTCTCAGTTTGTTCATTATTAGTGTATAGAAATACTAATGATTTTTCTATGTTGATTTTATATCCTGCTGCCTTGCTATAGCTATTGATGGTGTCTAGGAGCTTTTGAGTAGAGTTTTTGGGTCTTTAAGGTATAGGATCATGTCGTCTGCAATAGGGATATTTTGACAGTTTCTTTACCTATTTGTATTCCTTTTATTCCTTCTTCTTGCCTAATTGCTCTGGCTAGGTATTTCAGTACTATGTTGAATAACAGTGGAGATAGTGGGCATCCTTGTCTCATTCCTGATTTTAGAGGGAATGGTTTCAGTTTTTCTCCATTAAGTATAATGCTGGCTGTAGGTTTGTCATACATAGCTTTTATAATGTCGATGTACTTTCCTTCTATTCCTAGTTTTCTTAGAGTTTTTATCATGAAATGTTGTTGGATTTTATCAAAGGCTTGTTCTGCATCTATTGAGATGATCAAGTAGTTTTTGTCTTTGAAACCATAGTTTTTAAGACTGGACATCAGGTAATGAATGTCAATAACCCCCAGATATACGGGAAATAACTGAAATCAGCCCCATGATTGCCCTGACTTCTTATCATTGAGAAAGTATCTGGGCATTCTACAAAGAGGAGGACTGAGTTGAACAAAGGTAACTCAGTGGAGAAACCATAGTATTTTCAACAGAATGCTGAAAAAAATTGTACACTTGCATGCAAAATATTAACTCCAATTCATATCTAACACCATATACAAAATGTCAAAATAGATTACAGTTCAAATGTGCAACATAAAACGATAAAACTATAGAAGAACAAAGGAGATGGTATTTCTGACTCTGGGTTGGGCAAAAACTTCTTTAGTCATGACACCAACATAATGATCAATACAAAAAATATTAAAAGGACTGAGGATATAGCTCTGTAGCAAAGTGCTTTCCTAGAATGTGCAAGACTTTGTGTTCAGCACCACAAAAAAGATATATGGTACTTCATTAAAAGTAAATGTTCTCTTCCAAAGGTCTAATCCATTTTAACAATAAAGCTGCTAAAATGATTTACACCTTTTTCTTCAAATAAAGACTTACATGGAAACCCAATAAATAAAACAGAAAGCAGCAAAGACCTCTGACTATCTTATTTCTGAACTATAGAATTGAAAACTTCTGGCATTAGAACATGTGGCTTCCAGAAATAAGTTTATTTGTATGGATAAATATGATATGACATGAAGAGATATTTTACTTTAATTCAAAGCCTGTGTAGAAGTCTCAAATGGCCTTTTGACGTAGGTACAATTGCAGCAAAAGGAGCTATTTAGACAGTCTCTGAAAACAAGCCATTCTAGATACTTGAATTGACCTCGTATATTGTGCATATTCCTTTAAAAATTTTTTAGTCTTTTTTTTTTGTAGTACTGGGGCTTAAACTTATGGCCTTCATCTTGAGTCACTCTACCAGCCTTTCTTTGTGATGGGTACTTTTGAGATAAGGTCTTGTGAATTATTTGCCTGGGCTGGCTTCGGACCACGATCTTCCCAATCTCTGTCTCCTGAGTAGCTAGGATTACAAGTGTGAGGTACTGGCCCCAGGCCCTTTAAAAATTTTTAAAGATTGTTTTCAACAAATATTTTAATAATATGTGGCCCACTTTTTCCAACACATTAAAAAAGAGTATACTCTTTTATTTAATCTCCCTTTTTAATGACTCAGGGCTGTCATTAGTAGAATCAAGCTTACATTTACTGGAATTTAGTGATGCCCTCTGGACTTCATTAAATGTGCATGCATATTCACTCCAGTGATAAGTGGCTTAAGACAGGAGTATTTTTTTCTCTTTGTGGGGGAGAAATGGTGGCTACATCTGCCACTTCTATATTCTGTCTCCTCCTGTTCTGTCATCTGTCACTTCTTACAGAGTGTGACTTCTTGGATCAGCATCTCCTCCCTCATTCTAATATATACACTGTAATTCGTAAAGCATGTATCCAAGATTGCTAGATTTATATAGACAAAGGCTATAAATAGAGGACTGGAGAACTGCCCTTTGAGTGAAATACATGATTTTTAGTGCATGGACTATTTTCACTGAGTGCAACCATTCATTCTTTTCTGCTGGCTCTCAGCTTTAGTTTGCTGTAGATCTCAGTTCCAAACAGGTTAGATAGTATATTACACATACAAAGACCTGCAGTGGAGATGCTATAAAATAGCACATTCATCACCATAGTCCTTGCTGAAAATACTTATTACTTTAACTATTAACAACAGTCAGCCTAATTTGGAGGGAGAATCTGGAAATTTGAAAGTACTACTCCAGTTCAAAGAACCTCTTCATATCACTAGCTGTCTTTCCTCCCATATTAAGTAGCAACTGTTAGAAAGAAAAAAATAAACAAAATGTGTATGATTCTTGCAGTTTCAAAAGAGGCTCATTTCCTCTTCTTCAAATTTCCTGTGTCAAAATAGTTCTGATATTGTTGTTAAAAAATACTTCTTTTTCTATTCCTCAATTCCAACAGAAGCTTCAGAAAGTACCAATAATGGAATCAGTGGTTGAATTCAGCAATTTATTTGGTAAAATGCCATTTTTTTTCCATATTGAAGAACCAGAGAGCAAGCTTCTTTTCAAGAATAGCTGGGAGATATTGTAAGTTGTGGGAAGACTATAAATAAGACCATACTTACTGGTTTAGTTGTTATCAACTCTTTCCACAAAAAGAAGCCCTGGCTAAATACTGAAAGGCCTCACTAATTACTATGTACCTTGATAAAAATGCTATGGTCCAGCCATTGGAAATTTGATTCTTTCAGTACATTACAAGTAGTTTTCCTTTTTTGGAGGGAGATGTGGGGAGAAAGCTTGAATTAATATTAACCAATGTAGCAGAGACAGGTAAGTGAGAAAATCTGTTTACTTTGAGAAATACAACCATCAAGAAGGCCAGAGTGCTTGTTTCCTTAGAGCCAGGTAGTATCTCCCTGTAGGCAAGCCATATTTTCAGATTGAAATTTTTTTTTGTTGCTTAGGTGTTGTCTCTGATTTCTGTGTAAACTTAAGTTACCTTAGATGGTTAAAATGTAGTAGTTAAATGACTATGTTTCCTATCTACTGAGTTTTAAAGTTAGGAATAATTATCTATAGGTGACTTCGAGAGCATGCATTTTTCTGACAGCAAATACTCTAGGACCCAAAGACTTCAATTTTATGAATGTCCATATTAATGGGTCTTAAGTAAGACCTTGCTTATGATTTGCTAAAGCCATTACTTTTTTCCTTGAATTTTATTTTTTATTGTTGTTGTACATGGGGTACATTATGACATTTACAAAGGTTTTTACAATGTATCATAGTTGATTTCATTCCCTCCATCATTCTCCTTTATCCCCCCTGAAAATACTTTGAATAAGTATGGAATCAGAGCAATGGGAGATTGCCACAGAAATCTCTCTGCCTTTAATAATATTTCGGTAGGCACTATTCACATCTGGTTCTCTGAGCCTCACCAAGCTGGCTATACTTTCATCCCAGTCAGTCTCTCTGTCTAAATAGTGTATTATGCAGTTCATTAAGTTTAAAAACAGGATAAAATTCAGTTGATTATGTTTCTATTTAAGTAAATTAAAATCACATTTCTGCCTTGGCTCCTCGTAATCATCTTTAATTAGAGTTTTTGGTGTCCTCAAACTTTTGTGACCCATTTACACGTAATTCCTTATTTACATTTCAAAGTGGCTATTCACATATTTTTATTAGATTTTACTGTATTATGCTTCAGAGGAATACCTTGATTTCTTATTTCCTGTATCTCTAATTCTTGTGTATCAACTTTCACATCATTCATACTACATATTAGAAGTAGTTGGCGTCCCCACAAATTTATCATACCCATGCATCCCATCAACCTAACTTGGCTAATATTTATAAAATGAATGATACCTTCACAATTAGTTCATATTGGAAACCTACCCAAGTACGTTATTTAGTTTTTAAAGATACATTGATATTTCTCTGTGGATAATGCATCCTACTAACTTTTGTAAATTGCCCATTTCACTGATTCTATAATGTAATAGAATATAAAGGAAATTCAATATATCATTAATGATATGGAAAAGATTTTTGTATACCACATATATCTCTTGAACTTTATCTAATTACCTAAATGCCCAAATGAGTTATTTCAAGAAAGTCTGCCTTTTATGAAAGCTTGCAATGTGCACTTCAGAGGCAGAACACCAAGGTAGCTCAATGTATTGTCATGATGATCATTCCTTGATTGTCAACTCTGAAACTTGTCCCTGGTTTTTACACAGATGGGTTCCTTCAAATTTTACTTAATATTCCTCTGGAAAGGATCTCCTTCTGGTTAGTTGATGTGGAAAAAGAAGTTAATTTTAGGAAAAATAAGTTAATTTTAATTCCAATCAAAAGAAATAGATTCACAGAATGTTCATTTGAAAGGACATTTGAGGGGCTGGTGGAGTTGCTGGTGGAGTGGTAGAGCGACTGCATAGCAAGTGCAGGGCCTTGAGTTCAATTCCCAGTAGTGCAAAAAAAAAAAAAAGAGAAAGGACCTTTGACTCTTGATGATTACTCTATACAGTATATACGTATCACCTTTTTTTCATTTATTCATATGTGCATACGAGGTTTGGGTCATTTCCTCCCCTTCCCCCCACCCCCTCACTCTCCCTCACTACCCCCTTGCTACCAGGCAGAAGCTATTCTGCCCTTATCTCTAATTTTGTTGAAGAGAGAGTATAAGCAATAATAGGAGGGACCAACAGTTTTTGCTAGTTGAGATAAGGATAGCTATACAGGGAGTTTACTTGCATTGCTTTCTTTTTTTTTAATTCATGTGTGCATAAAATGTTTGGGTCATTTCTCCCCCCTTCCCCCCACCCCCTTCCTTACCCCTTGCTCCCTCCCTTACACACCCTAAGCCCTCAATACCTGGCAGAAACTATTTTGCCCTTATCTCTAATTTTGTTGATGAGAGAGTATAAGCAATAATCGGAAGGACCAAGAGTTTTTGCTAGTTGAGATAAGGATAGCTATACAGGGAGATAACTCGCATTGCTTTCCTGTACATGTCTGTTACCTTCTAAGTTAATTCTTTTGCAACTAATCTTTTCTAAAGTTCCTGGTCTCCTTCTCCCATTGGCCTCAGTTGCTTTAAAGTATCTGCTTTAGTTTCTCTGCTTTGAGGGCAACAAATGCTATCTAGTTTTTTGGGTGTCTTACCTATACTCCTACCTTCCTTGTGTGTTCTCGCTTTATCATGTGATCAAAGTCCAATCCCCTTGATGTGTTTGCCCTTAATCTAATGTCTGCATATGAGGGAGAACATACGATTTTTGGTCTTTTGAGCCAGGCTAACCTCACTCAGAACGATGTTCGCCAATTCCATCCATTTACCAGTGAATAATAACATTTCGTTCTTCTTCATGGCTGCATAAAATTCCATTGTGTATAGATACCACATTTTCTTGATCCATTCGTCAGTAGTGGGGCATCTTGGCTGTTTCCATAACTTGGCTATTGTGAATACTGCTGCAATAAACATGGGTGTGCAGGTGCCTCTGGAGTAACCTGTGTCACATTCTTTTGGGTATATCCCCAAGAGTGGTATTGCTGAATCATATGGTAGATCAATGTTTAGCTTTTTAAGTAGCCTCCAAATTTTTTTCCAGAGTGGTTGTACTAGTTTACATTCTCACCAGCAGTGTAAGAGGGTTCCTTTTTCCCCTGCATCCTCACCAACACCTGTTGTTAGTGGTGTTGCTAATGATGGCTATTCTAACAGGGGTGAGGTGGAATCTTAGTGTGGTTTTAATTTGCATTTCCTTTATTGCTAGGGATGGTGAGCATTTTTTCATGTGTTTTTTGGCCACTTGAATTTCTTCTTTTGAGAAAGTTCTGTTTAGTTCACTTGCCCATTTCTTTATTGGTTCACTAATTTTGGGAGAATTTAGTTTTTTGAGTTCCCTACATATTCTGGTTATCAGTCCTTTTTCTGATGTGTAGCTGGCAAATATTTTCTCAGACTCTGTGGGTGCTTTCTTCAGTTTAGAGACCATTTCTTTTGTTGAGCAGAAGCTTTTTAGTTTCATGAAGTCCCATTTATCTATGCTATCTCTTAGTTGCTGTGCTGCTGGGGTACCATTGAGAAGATTCTTAACTATACGTATTAATTCCAGAGTATTTCCTACTCTTTCCTGTACCATTTTAGAGTTTGGGGTCTGATATTAAGATCCTTGATCTATTTTGAGTTAATATTGTTATAGGGTGATATACATGGATCTAGTTTCAGTTTTTTGCAGACTGCTAACCAGTTTTCCCAGCAGTTTTTGTTGAAGAGGCTGTCTTTTCTCCATTGTATATTTTTAGTGCCTTTGTCAAGACAAGTTGGTTATAGTTGTTTGGTTTCATATCCGGGTCCTCTACTCTGTTCCACTGGTCTTCACGTCTGTTTTTTGTGCCAGTACAATGCTGTTTTTATTGTTATTGCCTTGTAATATAGTTTGAAGTGGGGTATTGTGATACCTCCAGTGTTGTTCTATTTATTGATTATTGCCTTGACTATTTGTGGCCTCTTGTGTTTCCAGATATATTTAATGATAGATTTTTCATTCTCTTTGATGAATGTTATTGGGATTTTGATGGGAATTGCATTAAACATGTAGATGCTTTTGGGAGTATAGCCATTATAACTATGATGATTCTATCAATCCATGAGCATGGGAGATCTCTCCACTTTCTATAGTCTTCCTCAAAATCTTTCTTCAGAAGTTTATAGCTTTCCTTGTAGAGGTCATTCACATCTTTTGTTAAGTTTATGCCTAGGTATTTGATTTTTTTGAGGCTATTGTAAATGGAATTGTTTTCATATATTTTTTCTCTGTTTGTTCATTATTAGTGTATAGAAATGCTAATGATTTTTCTATGTTGATTTTATATCCTGCTGCCTTGCTATAGCTGTTGATGGTGTGTAGGAGCTTTTGAGTAGAATTTTTTGGGGTCTTTAAGGTATAGGATCATGTCATCTGCAAATAGGGATATTTTGACAGTTTCTTTACCTATTTGTATTCCTTTTATTCCTTCTTCTTGCCTAATTGCTCTGGCTAGGAATTCCAGTACTATGTTGAATAGGAGTGGAGATAGTGGGCATCCTTGTCTGGTTCCTGATTTTAGAGGGAGTGGTTTCAGTTTTTCTCCATTAAATATAATGCTGGCTGTAGGTTTGTCATATATAGCTTTTATAATGTTGAGGTACTTTCCTTCTATTCCTAGTTTTCTTAGAGCTTTTATCGTGAAATGTTGTTGGATTTTATCAAAGGCCTTTTCTGCATCTATTGAGACGATCAAGTGGTTTTTGTCTTTGCTTCTGTTAATGTGGTTTATTACATTTATTGATTTTCATATGTTGAAACAACCCTACATTCCTGGGATGAAGCGTACTTGGTCGTGGTGAATGATCTTTTTGATGTGTTGTTGAATTCGGTTTGCCATTATTTTATTGAGGATTTTTGCATCAATGTTTATTAAGGAGATTGGCCTATAGTTCTCCTTTTTGGAGGTGTCTTTGCCTGGTTTTGGGATAAGTGTAATACTGGCTTCATAAAATGTGTTAGGCAGTTTTCCTTCCCTTTTTATTTAGTGGAACAATTTAAGGAGTGTTGATATTAGTTCCTCTTTAAAGGTCTCATAGAATTCAACAGAGAATCCACCAGGTCCTGGACTTTTCTTTTTTGGGAGACTCTTGATTGCTGCTTCAATTTCATTTTGTGTTATAGATCTTTTCAGGTGATGATCATAAGTATCTAGAAATCTATCCATTTCTTCAAGATTTTCAAATTTATTTGTATATGGGTTCTCAAAGTAGTCTGATGATTTCCTGGACTTCCATGGTGTTTGTTGTTATCTCCCCTGTTGCATTCCTAATTATACTAATTTGGGTTTTTTCTTTCCTCATCTTAGTCAGGTTTGCCAGGGGTCTATTGATCTTGTTCATTTTTTCAAAGAACCAACTTTTTGTTTCATTAATTCTTTGTATGGATTTTTTGGTTTCTATTTCATTGATTTTAGCCCATTTTTATTATTTCTCTCATTCTGCTTGCTTTGGGATTTGCTTGTTCTTGTTTTTCTAGGAGTTTGAGGTGTATCATTAGGTCATTGATTTGAGATCTTTCAGTCTTTTTAATATATGCACTTATGGCTATAAACTTTCCTCTCAGGACTGCCTTTGCTGTGTCCCATAGGTTCCGGTAGATTGTGTTTTCATTTTCATTGACTTCCAGGAACCTTTTAATTTCCTCTTTTATTTCATCAATGACCCATTGTTCATTAAGCAAAGAGTTGTTCAGTTTCCAGCTCTTTGTATGTTTTTTGTCTTTATTTTTATTGTTGAGTTCTAGTTTTAATGCATTGTGATCAGACAGAGTGCATGGTATAATTTGTATTTTCTTATATTTGCTGAGTGTTGCTTTATGCCCTAGGATATGATCTATTTTGGAGAAGGTTCCGTGGGCTGCTGAGAAAAATGTATATTGTGTAGAACTTGGATGAAATGTTCTGTAGACATCAACTAGGTCCATTTGTTCTAAGGTATGTTTTAGATTTTGGATTTCTTTATTTTTTTTTGTTGGATGACATATCTATTGAAGATAGTGGGGTGTTAAAGTCTCCCACGACCACCGTGTTGGAGTTAATATATGCTTTTAAGTCCTTTGTGGTATGTGTGATGAAATTGGGTGCATTGACATTGGGTGCATGTAGGTTGATGATTGTTATTTCCTTTTGGTGTATTTCCCCTTTTTTTAGTATGAAATGTCCTTCTTCAATGTAGCTTTGAAGTCTAGTTTGTCTGACATAAGTATTGCTACTCCTGCCTGTTTTGGGAGCCATTAATTTGGTAAATCTTCTTCCAGCCTTTCATCCTAACCCTATGCTAATTTCTGTCAATGAGGTGGATCTCCTGTAAGCAACAAATTGTTGGATCTTCCTTTTTAATCCAGTTTGTCAAATGGTGCCTTTTGATGGGGGAGTTAAGTCCGTTTATATTAAGTGTTAGTATTGATAGGTATGTGGTGATTCCTGTGCTCTTTGTTTCATTTTGGGGTTTATGCAGTGCTTCTCTAGTTTCTTTATTTGTTCTAGTGCTTTCTCAAATTCTCTATTTTGTTGTCTTGAAATTTCTTGAGTGTCTTCTGTACATTTTGGTTGACCATATCCAGTGTCATCTCTATAAAATTCTTATTAATTACTTGAAGGATTTCTTCTTTCAGAGTGTTCTTGTGGGATTCTTTGGGTTCTTTGGCATAGTTTATCTTTGTTTTGTTGGAGTCTGGATCTGGGCATCTGTTTTCTTCATTTCCCTCTGGTTCTTGTACTAATTTATTATTGGGAGAAAATGGTTTCCCTCTTTTTTCGGTCTTCCCATCATTCCCCTTGCTACTGTTACTGTCCCTGTACTGTGTGTAATTCAGTATTGTCTAGCTTGTAATAGTAACAATGATGATATCTAGAATGGAAGGGTGAGAGGAGAGGGAAAGCAAACAAGGTAAAGAAAAAGGGAAAAAATAAAACAAAACAAAAAACAGAGCTGAAGAAATAAACAGGGAGAGATAGTGTACTAATCAACAGTGAGCTAAATAGGCATTAGAGAGACAGAGAGAGGATAAAAAAATTTCCCAAGTTCAAATGCAATAAAGTTTCAGTCTTAATATATTTGGTGTTAATCTTTCAGCATCTAGTCCTGGTGTTGGTGTCTGAGTAGTAGTTCTGTAGTTGTCTCATCAAAGGGGAAAAAATATATACCAAGTTCAAATGCAATACAGTTTCAGTCTCATCAAAGGAAAAAAAAGGAGTCTGGAGACAGCTTTGCAAATGTCTATCTGAGGCTGCAGCTCACCTGCCACCTACTCTCAGCCAGCTGCTGCTGCAGGCTTTATTTATTGCAGATCTCAGAAATGAGCTTTACACTTTCCTAGCTCTGCAGTCTTTGTTTATTTAGAGTTCTCCTTGATGCATGCCCCTTTTGTTTTCTCCTGTATACACCCCTACCTGCCTGTTGCAGTTGCAGTCCTTTTTTATTCAGAGTTCATGTGGGGATGTGCCCCTTCCCCACTCTCCAGTGGATCATGCCACACTTTAGCTGCTGTTGGACGCCTTCTCCTCTCCAAGCACACTGGGGGAGGTGGCGCCACACCTGCCTTCTCCAGCTGGCCTGTTTATTTACAATTCATGTGGGGCAGTGGAACTTTCCACACAACAGCCACTGTTACAAGCTTTCCCCACTCTAAGGTTGCTGGATGGGAGCCACCACTCCTGCCTTCTCAGCTGGCTTGTTTATTTACAGTTCACATGAGGGAGTGTCCCTTCTCCACTCTCTGGATCTCAGGGAGCCCTGCCCTCTTTGTTATGTGTCTTTTTTTGTTTGTTTGTTTCAGCGGCTTGTTTATTATTCAATTTGGTTTTTTTCCCCTGGGCGGTGGTCAGTCTGTCCAGGGGGTTATGCTGATTTGTCCCAGGGAGTACGTCATGCTGCTTATTTGCTCACTTGGTGGTCTCCCAAACAGGGTAGGATCTGGCATCTGGTGGCATGGGAGCCCTCCTGGTTTCTCCATTTAACTTGGCATGGGGATGCTATGAGTGGGCTGGGGATGTGGAGGTGTCTGAGTTTTGCCTCTTCTTGGTGGTTTTTCCTGCCAGGTGTATCTCCAGCATCTCTCCAAGAGTTTACTTTAGGAGGCACGCTTTCTGCTTCCTCTCTCTAGTCACCATCTTGGAATCTCCTCCATGTGTCACCTTTTAATAAACAGTCTACTCAGTTTCTTTTTCTCTCTTTCTTTCTTTCTTTCTTTCTTTCTTTCTTTCTTTCTTTCTTTCTTTCTTTCTTTCTTTCTTTCTTCTTCCTTCCTTCCTTCTTCCCTTCCTTCCTTCCTTCCTTTCTCTTCCTTCCCTCTCTCTTTCAGTGCCTCATGTATGTTAAGCATGTTTTCCTACAGAGCTATACTCCTAACACCAGTCACTCAGTCTTTGCTTAAACACTGTCAGTAATGAGGAAGTTATTCTACATAAAGCAATCCATATAACATAACCACTTAATTGAAGTTTTGTTTTATTTGACTAAATATATATCTTTTTTGTGAATTTCATCTGTTGGTTCCAATTCTGAGCCTGGAGCAAGATCAAGTTGCTTACACTGTAGAAATTAAGAATGCAAAAATTTGGGGAAATGAATACATTAATTTTAAGGCTTGATAAACAGTATTTGTAGTTATTTGATAGTTCCATTATCAAAGCTATTGATTTCTTTAAAATTAAAGCATAATACATACATCAAGAGATCAGTGATAGAAATGCACACACACACACACACACACACACACACAAATGACAATAGTAGTCATATGAGGAAAATACATGGCAAATAATCTACATCAACAGAAGTAAGAAGATAAGGCTCTGTGTGGTGGAGTGACCAGCACCAAGTAAAACTGTAACAGAAATATAACATTTAAAGGCTGGCAGTGTAACTCAAGTGGTAGAGCACTTGCTTAGCATGTACAAAGCCTGGCTTCAATCCTTAGTAGAAAGGAAAGGAAGGAAGGAAGGAAGGCAGCAAGGAAGGAAGGAAGGAAGGAAAGAAAGAAGGAAGGAAGGAAAGAAGGAAGGGAAAAAGAAGGAGGAAGGGAAGAAAGGATGGAAGAAGAGAGAAAGAAAGTGAGAAAAGAGGAATATGGCATTTTAAGGCTGTTAGAAAACTTAAAAGTCATCTAACTTAAAAGATAAACTATACATATTGTAAAGGTAAACAAAGCTATCTGTGGGCTAGTATACAGGCAGCCAGTTTGTTTATTATGATATAAAGGACACAAGGAGGAAATTTTGTAAATATGCAAGGGACAGACAAGCAATGTATAGAAAGACATTTAAGAAAACTTAAATATCTTGTTACATATTATGCTTTAATTTTAAAGAAATCAATAGCTTTGATAACTTATTGGTTTCACTTATAGATGAAGGCAGTATGGATCAGAGAATGGAAATCACTTATCCAATGACTGTCAGTTGGTACATGACACAACTTGAACTGCACTCCAGATATGGAAAGCATCATATAGAAGGGATTTGTCTGTAAGGGATGTGCTTTAGCAAAAAGGTTATGGAATTATGTAAAAAAATGGAGACAATGATAATCTACCCAACTAGAGAAGAAGGTAAATTTCAGCAATAAGTAAAGGTATCAGGTAAAGAGGGTTAGGCCAGATGCCCTTGATGCCCCCAAACAAGAATTATTTTTTTGGTATTGCTGTGGTTTGAACTCAGAGCCTCATGCTCACTAGGCAGACACTCTGCCACTTGAGCCACACCTCCAGACCTAAGAATTTTTATTTATTGTAAAAATATTAAGAACCACTGTGAAGATTAGTGTGAACTCTCCAGAGGCCCTTGTCTGGACAATGATCTCCAACATACATAGAGCCTTGCCCTCTGTTGCTACTATTACTCCTAATTGTTCACACTAGAAGGGCTTCTTGGACAGATCCTTTACTTGATTCAAGGAAACAGAAACCCTTTAACTCCTTTTATCAGGGAAAACAAAACAAAACAAAAATGCTGCTGAGGATGAAGGGAAAAAGGAACTCAATATTGGGAACTAGAAACAAACAAAATATACATATTGTAAAGGTAAACAAAACTATCTGTGGGACTGGATGTAGCATATAGGTAGCCAGTTTGTCTCCTATGATATAAAGGACATGAGGAAATTTTGTACATATGCAAGGGACAGACAAGCAATGTTTAATTTTGTTGCATAAGGACTGTAACGGAAAAGGATATTTTGTATTTTATGGAATGAAATGATGTATTATCTAAATAGCTCTATTTCTCAGTGTTGTATAACAAACTATTCTCTGTACACTAATGATTTCTTAGAACTCACGAGACGTTGATCTCTCATTGTACTTATTTTGTTCTTAAGTATCTAGTTGATGAATGAGATGTCTTTCCATTTATTTAGGTGTTCTTTAATTTCTTTCAGCAATGTTTTATACTATTCAGTATACAAGTCTTATACCACTTGTTTAAATCTTTCTTATTTTATTTTTCCATACTATTGGAAATGGAATTTATTTTCTTAATTAATTTTGAATAATTCACTGACACTGTATAGAAGTACTTCTCATTTTTTAGTATTAGCATTGTATCCAGCATGGTTGCCGAATTTATTTACTACCTCTATTAGGTTTTGGTGGATTCACTGGGATTTTCTGTATAAAAGATCATGCCTTCTGTAAATACAAATGCCCTATCTTCTTATCTTTTTCCTTTCCAATTTGGATGTCTTTTGTTTCTTTTTCTAGCCTGACTGCTGAGATTAGAACTTCCAGTACCATGTTGAATAGAAGTAGTGAAAAGTGGGCATGTTTATATTGATTCTGATTCTGGTGTGTGTCTGGGAGGAGGGAACCTTTAGTCTTTCACCATTAAGTATGATGCTAGGTGTAGGTTTTTTCATAAATTACTTTTATCAGAAAGTTTTCTTCCTGTTAGTTCAGTGCTTTTTAAATTAAAGTTTGTCAAATTGGTCAAAGAGATGATTAATATTAGCAAGAGAAAGGATTGTTTTATATTTTGCTCTGAGACAGAGGCAATTGCAGCCATATTAGTGTTGATTATTTCATATGCTGTTGATAGTTTAAGTCATTATCATGACCGAAAATTGATTTTCAGCTTTAGCATCAGAATCATTGATAATCTTACCAAAACCAGTTTTGGTAAAATGATACTGGTGAAAGTCCAGTTTGAATGGTGTATTAGTTTCCTGGGGCTTCCATAACAAATTACTAGAAACTGAGTATAAATTGCTTAAAATCAAAGAAAAAATTTGTTCTTTCATAGTTTTGAAGGCTGGAAACTCAAAATTCAGGTATAGGAAGAGTTCATTTCTTCTGGAGGTTCTGAAAGAGTGTCTACTCTCTGCCTGTCTTCTAAATTTTGAAAGTTGCTAGCAATCCTTGGTCTTCCTTGGCTTGTAGGTCCATTGCCCCAATCTGTCTCAACTTTTCATGGTGGTCTTTCTGTGTCCTTTGCCATATTCCCACTGGTCACCTGTCTCTGTATTTATTTTCCTTTTCTTATAAGGATAAGTGTTACATAGGAGTAAGGCCCACCCTAGGCCCCTCATCTTAATTGCATCTGCAAAGACCTTGTCCTCAAATAAGGCCACAATCATAGGTATTGGGAGTTAGGATATCAATATACCTTTTTGAGAAATGCAATTCAGCTCATAGCAAATGGATTTAAGAGGGGTTAGGAAGAGTAGAATTTGGAACATTATTTATCCAATACTTTCACAGGTAAAGGAATAGAAGGGCAAATGGAACTAAGTATTTATTTCGTTGCTGCTTTTTAATTTTTTATTTTGTTTATAAGATGGTAAAAATGATACACACACACACACACACATATATGTAAATGTTGATGAAATAACCAGATGGAGTGAATAATCAGTGATGAGAAAGAGAGAGAAGAAAATTGCTGGATCACTCCCTTTGAGTGAGAGAAGATCAGATCTTGTGAACAAGCAGAGAGACTGGCCTTCACTAGCAATATAGAGAATTCATCCACAGTAGTAGGAGGAAAGGCTGCATTTGTAAGTACTGATGCTTGTAAATGGGTGCATTTTGGAATGGAAGTTTGTGAAATAACTCCTTTCATTACCTTAGCTTCTCGTTTCTTGTTGATATTCTCTGAGATGATACCTTGTGAATCTACTAACAATTTTATTATTTTTCTGGAATTAAAGCTTATTATATTAGATAATGACTGCTGTGTAACAATTTTTTCACAGTTTCTGTGGGTTAAGGTTTCTTACAAGGCTAAAATCAAGGCGTTGGCTAAGGCTTGTCTGGGAAAGGATTTATTTACTGACTGGTTGTTGGTAGGATGGTGTCTTTTGAGGGTTGTTGAACCAAGGGTCTCAGTTTCCCACAGGCTAGTGATGGGAGTATACCTTCAACTCCTTGCTAAGTGGGTGTTTATCCCATCCAAGCTGAGAAGGCAACAGTGAGAGTCTGATAGTCAGGCAAAAGTTACTAGCATAGAAGTGACATCTCACTATCTTTTCCCTATTTTATTGGTTACAAGTACTCTCAAAGACAAGTACTTATATAAGGATGCAAACATCAACAAGAGAAAATCAGGGGGCCATCTTAAATCTGCTTATCATAGTCACTTTTTTTCTTAAGCCTCATATTTGTCCTCTTCTTTTCCTTTTTTTAAAATTTTTTTGGTGGCACTAGGGTTTGAACTAAAAGCTTCATTCTTGTTAGGCAGGTGCTACTGCTTGAGCCACTCTGCCAGCCCTGCCCCCCTCTTTTGACTATTCTTCAAGCAATGGCCCAGTTTGACTGAAAGTTCTAAGTTGTGTTGACTATTGTATAGAGTAATATTTTTATCCTTACTAAGATAGTCAATAGAAAAGGAAAAGTAGAAAATGTGTTTTCAAACAACCTAACCAACCTAGCAATATATGATTTACATTTGCTGAAATGCTACCAAAGTATTCAATATACCCAAACCCTACCATACTTTTTGTGTTTTCATAACTCTTATCCATCCCATGGAATTTGTTCAAAAATGTGAAAAAACATGTAAAAATGGGATTTTATTCCATGGGCTGACCTGTGACTTTCTAAAGCTAAGTTAAATAGATAAGAAGGTAATTTTTCTTTTGCAGATAAGTTGTTTGCCACAGCAGCTTCCAGGAGAAATAATTTGATTTGACTGGGGAAAAACTCATTCTGATCAGTCAGACTGTATCTTTTAACATATCGTGACTGAGCCTCAGTGAATACTTAAGAATTCTGCTTCCTGCAGACTGTTTTTGTTCACCGAAGACTTTGCGTATTATTCATTTTCATTTTCCATTACCTGAACATTAGTGGTCTGTTTTTGCTTCCTTTTTCTCATGCTGATAAGTAATTCAAATAGAAAGTTATTTATTGCATTGTGGAAGAAAATATAAATACAATGTCAGGAAGCTTGTAACTTTTACAAATACCACCCTGAAAGGTATATCTTGTCCTTAAACTTCACTGGATCATTGATTATAAAAGTATTTCTTAGTTTCCCTCAGGTTAGACATACTGAAAATGGTCCATTATTCTCACTTGAATGTTCTTGATGGCATTCATATCTTCTCTTATCTCTCTTTAAATCATGGCATTGCAATAGAAGCTTTTGAAAAAATATGAATATTGTAGCTTTATATATATATATATATATATATATATATATATTTGTTTATATCTTTTGTGTTTACTTTTGGACCTTCTATTAATTAAACTAAAAAGGAAAGTCTAGCTTTTATATTTTCTTTTTTTATTGTTGTGCTGGGCTAAGGTACATTGTACAATTTACAAATGTCCTTACAATATATCAAATGTATCATACTTGAATTCACCCTCTCCATCATTCTCCTTACTTATATTTTCTTAAGGTAGGTTTTTGTAGTCAGATGTGTTGGCATTGTACCTATTAAAAAGCTCTGTGAAGAACAATAAAGTTGTGGTAAATTTAAAGGATATTTTCATACAAAATAGAATAAGATCAGTCTCTAATCAAACATCAGTCTCTATAGTCACCAGGCTGTACCAGCTGATGTGAGATCTTGCTGAAGGAAAATAAGTGATTTTAAAGATTTAGTGGACGACTAATGGCACTGCTCTTAGTTTTTTTTCTCTTTCCATTTGTGACAAACATTTAAAGCCTAGCTCATAGTAGCCACAGAATCTATCCATTAAAACAGGTAGTTCAGTAACAGTTGTCTTTCTTAAAAATTTAGTCAGAATTATTAATAAATTAATAGGACCCTGGGTTGTGTTTTCTCTTCTCTTGCTGTCTCTTATAAATTCTGTGATAGGAAAATTCTGCACCACTTTCCTCATTATTTGTGTCATAGGTTCAGATAGCAGAGTGGATAGGAAAGAGGTGTGGAGTTATAAAACACTGAGTGTATATTGAAGTCTGAGAGTGAGGGTGAAACTGATGTAGTTACTCAGTTTGAATCTTTTCTGTTGCCAGTAAGTCAATTTTCCTAATAGAAAGCAAGTCATGTGGAGGCATGTTTGATCTAGAACCACAGTAGAATGGAATGGACCCAATTTAAGAATTTTTGTCATGGTAAACTTGTGAAATACATGCTTGTTTCCTTAAACTTAGAAGGACTGGTCAACGATTGTATATCACATCAAATATTCCATTTGGTTTATGTGAGATGAAGTCTAGGCTTGCTTGCAAACTTTGACATGATCATCTCATATAACTGTCAGCTGTCTGCATCAGCACAGTAGGGCAGCTGCCTAGGCTTTATATTGTTTTTATTCTTTTTAAATAGCTAAAATTAAAAATCCATTTTTATTTACTCTTGTAATACATTAAAACAACACATTAATTTACAAGTCTTTTCAAACCCTTTCCCTCAATACCAGAAGTAGCTACCCTTAAATGTACTACAGACCTTTCTTTTCACTAAAGCCTTCTTGTTACCAGTGGGAGACATTACTAATTGCCTACTCATTACCTATTTTCTTTCATCATTACCTATAGAATTTCCACTTAATTCAGAGTGATAAGTGTCCAGACCAAAGCAATTTGAGTTCCCTTGCAGTTATGATGTGATCCAAATCTGGCCAAGAAGATCTATGAAGATATTTTGTTGGTTAGAACTCTCAGTAAAACTGTTGTTTTCCTCATAAAAATGGGCAAAACTCAACAATCCCTCTTCCTGCAGTCATCTTATTAACACAAAGAGGGAAATCAGGATCTCTGATGATGTTATAAAGATACCACAGCTATCCATCACCTCTGTTTCCCTCCTCCTTCCATGAAGGTATTCACTAAATTGAGGTTGATCTTTCTTCATTATTAATTTTACTATTTAGACATATCAATGTGTATTATTTTGTACACTCTCCACATTAAATGTCAGGCTGTATTTGCATTTTTTTCAATTTTATTTTGTAATTCAATTTTGTTTTTGAGATTTACTTGATTGATCCAAGTATCTACAGTCCACTAACTTTATTCCCTAGTAGTTTGCTATGTGACTAAATATGATTTTAATTACCCTTTCCTTCTCCAAAAGAGTTTCTTACTGTTTGCTTAATGCAATCACTGCTGCAGTGAACATTCTTGTACATATTTTTCTCATGTGCCCATGTGCACAAGTTTCTTAAGAAGATAAATGGAAATATAATATTGGATAATACT
This sequence comes from Castor canadensis, assembly GCF_047511655.1. NCBI lineage: Eukaryota > Metazoa > Chordata > Mammalia > Rodentia > Castoridae > Castor > Castor canadensis. Next base: position 41,684,587 of record NC_133405.1, on the reverse strand, counting down.
ATATTCAGTATTAAATGTACAAGGTACATAAAAGTATAAAATGTTTTCAAATTGGTCTTCAAAGGCTGAATGCCAACTTACTTAGGACTTTAGATTCCCTTTTCTCCATATCTGAAATAAGAATAAATGTAATAAATATGATGCTTAAATTATGTTTTCTTAGATAAATTTCATCTAATTAGGAAAGTCTCCATAGTTTTCTAATTTGCATACATATTTTATCAAGAATAAATATTACATTTTCTGCATCATTGAAATGATCATTGTAGGTTTTTAAATCTGTTTATATAACAATTTTCATTAGTATATTTTCTAATGTTTATCATGCTAGTATTTTCACTTGTCTAGCTGTCTATCATCTATCCAACTATATTTTGATTGACCTTCATGATCTATTTGTCATTTTATTTTGTCTACTTAAATATCTCCAGATGTATATCAAAGTTGTTGTGATGCATAGGTTTCTCTCCTTTTCTATTATCTAGCATATAATGGTTAATATACAGATTATCTATTAGTTTGGTGAATTTACCTCAAAAAATTGTAGGGGCCTAATGTCTTTTCTGTGTGTATGTGTGTGTGTGTGTGTGTGTGTGTGTGTGTTTATAAATTTTTTGACTTACAGTTTTACTTCTTTAATAAAAAAATTATAGACCTATCAGGGTATTTATAGGTCTTTTTCTGTTTTGCAAGGAATATTTATCTAACAAATTGCTGTTTTCCTTTGCTTTAAAATGTATTTACATTAATTTATTATTAGTATTTTACATGGTTTATAAGCTTTTTATTGTATCTTAAAATATGCTCTTTTCATTTTTAATGAAATAGTTATTTTTGCTTTTTTTTATTTTTGATATATATATTTTTTGTGCTACTGGGGCTTGAACTCAGGGCCTACACCTTGAGCCACTCTGCCAATCCTTTTTGTAATGGGTATTTTCGAGACAGGGTCTAGCAAACTCTTTGCCCTGGCTGGCTTCTAACTGTGATCCTCCTGATCTCTGCCTCTTGAGTAGTTAGGATTACAGGTGTGAGCCACTGGCACCCTGGTATTTTTTCCCAGAGGTTTGTGTGATTTAATAATTTCATTTAATGTAGCAGCTTTGTTGATACTCTCTATGATTGCTTTCTGTTTCACTGAATTCTAGATTTGTTTATTATTTACTTCTTTTAGTGTTTATTATTTTGTGTTAGTAAAAAATTAACAAATTGAAAACAGGTGATGATGGTTCAAGCCTGTAATCTCAAGATAAGCAGGTTGCCGAGGTAGGGAGGATTGCAGTTCCAGGCTAGCCTGGGCATAAAAGTTTGGGAGACCTCCATCTCAACAGATAAAAGCTGGATGTGGTGATGCACATCTGTCATCTCAGCAAGGACATAAAGCGTAAAATGGGAGAATTGAGGTCCAGGCCAGCAGGGGCAAAAGCAAGAACTTATCTCAAAAATAACCAGAACAAAAAGGCTGGATGCAAGGCTCAAGAGGTAGAGTTCTTTCCTAGCAAGTGCAAAACCCTGAGTTCAAACCTTAGTATCAGTATCACCACACACACACAAAAAAGATCAAGTTGAATATTTAGCTTACCCATCACCCATATTACACTTTTGCAACATTTGACATATACTCATATATACATATTCAGATGTATATTTTCTAAAGAATATTTGTCATATGTGTAAGAATATGTGATATGTGTACATGAATTATGTGTTACAATAATAATATGAACATCTGTGGGCATGCCATACAAGCAAACATATAGAACATAATGATTAATGTTGAATGAAAGTTTAATCATGTTTTAAAATGTACATAGGGATGGTGGGCAAAGGATGTAGAAGGGTGAAAATGGTGCAAATACTGTGCACACATGTATGTAAATAGAAAAACGAAACTATTGTTGAAACTATTCCAGGAATGGAGGGAGGGGGATGAAGGATAATGGTGGAAGAGTAAATTCAGGATGATATATTTGGTATATTGTAAGAACTTTTGTTAATGCCTGAACTACCCCCAGTACATCAATAGAAAAAGAAAAACAAATTAAATAAAACGTATCTAGGATTTTTTTGTTTCATTCAGTATAGTGAAGTCAACAGATCAAAAGACAATCAAAAAAAAGAGTTTATTACTCACAGTTCCTAAGAGGAGAACATGCTATATCATTATTGTTACTTAAGCAACACTTATTGGGGGCATTTAAAGTAAAAGTGCCTTTTAAAAAATTATTTAAATGTTTTTACATCAAAGCAGGCTTACTTTGTTGTCTGTGATCTGGGTCATTTCACTAAGCATACATTTTATTTGGGCTATAAAGACTATTGCAATTCCTATTTTCTTCATTTTTATTTAAACATAACAAAGTTATTATGGGTTATAAATAAAATTGATGTTACCGTATCTACTTAATGATACATTTCAGCCTCATAAAGGAACAAAACCTTGTAATAAAATTCAATTGGCAAATAGTATCTTTGTTCATTTTAGAAAGCAAAACAAAATCAAGTTATCTTTAAAATAAAAATAAAATAGATTTTAGAAGCTTTTCCTTACATCCTTTGGAAGTTATTGTGCACTAAACTTTTCTTTAAAGCTGTGGTACTCCATGCTTATATGCAGATATTTTTGATAGCTAGAAAAGTTGCATTAGTATTTATTAGAAATAATATTTCTCTCTACCAATGTGTTCTTACTCAATGGAAGTTATTTATTGAAATGAAACAAGGAAACAGAATTGAGACCCAGTAGTGGCTGATTTAGTGCTGCATAAAGGCTTTAAGCACATGTAAAAAATGTAAAAAAATCCATAAAGGTCTTCTAAATGGCTATGTTATTTCTCAGTGCTCTAATAGCAAATTAAATGATACAGCCCTCTCTTTCATCATGCCAGTTATGGATACATTATTTTCCAGTTGCTTTTTTCTATCCTTATTCAAAAATGATATTCAATTTGAACTTCCATGTGAATGAGCAGTTAAGAAATTGGCCTTTGAATAGGACTGTTTTTCTTCAGAGGACATGTGAGAGAATATATTTATGAGAACAGGCATCATTTATGTCTTAACAAAATCTGAGTCAATATAGATAACTTGCAGCTATAACTTTGGTCAAACTAATCACCTGGCATCTGTTTACAAAAAAGGCAAGAATGGCAATGACTTAGTTATAGGAAAAAAAGTATGTGATGGCAGAAGAGTACTAGTTCATTCAATCAAACAGGCACTTACTAAACTCTTTCTATATGTCCAGCATATTGTTTAAAGCATGGGAGGACATAAAATAGTTATTTCTCTCAAAGAGATTGTATTAGTTAGCCTTCTGTTGCTATGAGAAAATATGAGGCTCAAATCAAGTTAAAGGAGGAAAAATTTTTTGGTTCATAGTTGCAAAAATTGGCTCTGCTGTTTCTGGGACTGTGGTGAGGCAGAAAATCGTGGCAGAAAGTGCTTGGTGGAGCATAACTGCTCCTCTCATGGAGGTTGGGATAAACAGAGGACAGACTGGGAGAGAAATATGATAAAGCATTCCATATGTGTGTCAACCTAAGAAGATATGTTTGTGAGGTTACCTATTAAAGCTCAGTGGGCAACCAGATCAACATGAGCTAGAGCAATTGGAAAAGGCTTCTTGGAAGAGGTATTATTATGAGGATGGGGTAAGAGATATCATTAGCAAGCAAAGGCCTGGTACATTGTATACAGAGTACAGAGAATAGCATGGCCACAGCAGAAACCATTGTAAATTGGAGAAATATAATTTCTGTTAGAAGGGACAGTTAGGGACAGATTGGAGATGATTTCAAAAGACTTATTTAACAGCAAGGAGTCTGACATAGACACATAATCAATGGAAAGCCATTGGGGGTTTCTTCAAGGTTCTATTTTGGATTTGTTATCAAGATTCCTTTGTGAAGAACTAGTATCACTTTGATCTGAAAAAGAATTGTTTTCTTCTTCTCCCTCTCTCCTTTACTCTTCACCCTAGCACACAGAACAGGGAATTTTAGGTTGGAGGATGGAGCTTGAGGGGAGAAAGAAGTATGGAAGCCGGGCACTGCTAAGAGGGGACAGGTTCAGATAGTAAGATCACACCAGTGAGGATCCTAGGGATCTAGTGTGTTGCATGGAACAAGCACATGGAGGGAGAAACCTAAAACAGTGAAAGGAAGAATGTTGCTCTGCCTACTGCCCATCAACGGATGAAAATTTTGCATTTTTATTATGAACCCAGAGGATGCTAGTTGTTTCTTTATCTAAAAAAAAAGATCCTCTATCATGTATGGTACTTCCCTTCTCAAACCCTTTATAGATAATTTACCTGGGTTATTCCTTTACCTTTTGTTAACTACAAACCTGATAATCTTCAAATGAAATCTGCACAACTTCTGACATTTAGTAGAATGTTTAGAGACTTTAGCCACCTCACTTCCATTTTGTAGAAATTTATTCAAATTTAGGGCACCAGACTGAAAGCAAATTCTTAAATACAAGTGAGAGAAATATAAAAATTATTAAGCGATTCCACAATATATTTCATCAGAATTTGGTATTATCTGTTACAGTATACTGCTATAGTATAACTTGTAAACAAGTAATGGATACTTTGTGTGTTTGTGTGTGATACCGGGGATTGAACTCAGGTCCTTACTTGAACCACTACCACAGACTTTTTTTTGTTTTAGTTTGTTTTTGAGATAGGATCTCCAAAAAGAATTAACCTAGAAGGTAACACACATGCACAGGAAATGAATGTGAGTCAACTCCCTGTAAAGCTATCCCTATCTCAACTAGCAAAAACCCTTGTTCCTTCATATTATTGCTTATACTCTCTCTTCAACAAAATTAAAGATAAGGGCAAAATAGTTTCTGCCGGGTATCGAGGGGTTGGGGGGGAGAGGGAGAGTGTGGAGTGGGTGGTAAGGGAGGGAGTGGGGACAGGTGGGAGAAATGACCCAAGCATTGTATGCACATATGAATAATAAAAAAATAAAAATTAAAAAAAAGAGAGATAGGATCTCACTAACTTTTGCATGGGATGATCTCAAATCACAATTCTCTTCTATTCACCTCCTGAGTAGGTAGGATAATAGGTGTGAACCACCAGGCCTGGCCAGATACAATACATTTTAATAATAATAATCTCTATATAATTATTAATTGATGTACATGATTTCTCATTAAAGTTCAGGGTGTGGAGTGGATTATAAAATTAATTCCCATAGCTTAGTATGAAAAGTTGAGGACAGAATTAAGGATGGCTAGTAGAGTTAATGTAAGGGAAAGGGCATTTTTGCAAAGTTTATTCTCAAACCAAATGTAATCTGACATCAGAGTAGGAAGTTAACTATAACAATTCTTTTTTGGAAGGTGATACTGGGGTTTGAACTCAGGGTCTCATACTTGGTAGGCAGATGCTCTGACGCTTGAGCCACTCTACCATCCATTTTTTTTGTGTTGGGTATTTTGGAGATAGGGTTTTATGAACTATTTGCCATTTGCCAGGGCTGGATTTGAACCACGATCCTCCTGATCTCTGCCTCCTGCCACTATGATACTTATCACTCTAGAATAAAGTCTGAAAAATAATTTCTAATATTTTCTTACTAATAGATCATTTTCCTTGAAATGCACTTGTATGACTTGAATTCTAAACATCATATAGAAGCAAGGATCCAGCACTTTTCTTCTTTTATTTCTACATTACATTGAATCTTTTCTCTGTCTCTTTCTTTACTTCCTTTTATGAGTCTTTTCACCTTTCTCTCTCCTCTTTTACTCTCAATTCTTTTTATTCTCTCCAACTGCTTACTATTAACTCTGGTAATAATTCTGACATTTATATTAACTCTCAGGCAAAGATGAAGACACATAATCATAAAAAAGAAGAAGAATCAAAGTATTGTTATTATGAATTCATTATGGATAGTGTATTATGGCTGATCTATAAGTCCTGGTAAATTAAAGGAAAAATGTTTACCATTGTTCAAAAGTAGGACCAATTTAATATGCAATATAGAAAAATTAGATTGCCCCAAATTAGTTTTAATCTGCTTTAGCAAATGTCTAAAAATTCACTGAATAGTTGTTCTCTTACTTCTGCCTCGTCTCTTTACATGTCCTTTTTGTTCTAACTAAGTAGGCCAGAGGCACTAAGGCACTGATTTAACTCTATTCTTCCAGCTTTTGAGAATAACCTTGCTTTTACAAAACATCACAAAGGGTAGAAATTATATGACATGTAGACTATAACGTTGCTGCTTGATGTGATCTTTGGCTACTTTATCTGCCTCTGACTTAATAGAATGTAGCTGTTATATTAAACAGCTGGTCTTCCTAGTGCTTGAAAAATAATATCAGAAAGTAAGCTCTGGGCAAATTTGGTCATATGAGGATAGAAATGAAGTAGATGGCCAACTCTCCAAGAATGTTCATTCAGAATAAAATGTCTACCTCCGGATTTATGGAAATTTAGAAGTCAGTAATAAACATTCCACCTGGAGTAGGGTGAAATTTTTTGTACAAGAATGGCAATGATAGTAATATTTTCTCCAAAACATTTAATAATAAATTTTTATCTCTATAACATTAATAAAGAGTGTTGTTTAGATGCTTCCTGAAGTTGAAGATAACAAAGCCCCTTCTAATGTCCTAACACCTGAAATGAAAATGTGTAGGTTTTTGTCAAAGTTATATGAAACAGAATATGCATTGAAAGTAAGCATTGTTTTCTCCAAACCTCAGTGATTCAGATAGAGTTAAAAATCTTGAATTTAAGTATCAAAAAAGAAGCTCCCAGAAACAACACTTATTTATTTATTTCTTTTACTAAACAATAAAAGCAATTGGATAACCAGGCTTTTTTCTAACTTGGATATTTCTTTAAAAATTTTTTTACTGTTGTTTTGGATGGGAGTACATTGTGGCATTTACAAATATGATTACAATACATCAAATATATCATACATGAATTCACCCCCTCCATCATTCTCCTGTTTGTTCCCCTAATTCATTCATGTGTGCACAGTATTTGCACCATATTCATCCTCCTTCACCCTTTCCCCACCTCCTCCCCCCTCCTACTGGTACCAGTAACCCCAGACAGAACCTGGTCTGCTCTCCTGTTCTCTGATTTTGTAAAAGAAAAAAATGACATTTTTGCTTGTTAAGATAGCTACACAGGAAGTTTCCTTGTGATAATTCCATGTGTATATGTATTATAAACCCAATTGGTTCATCTCCTCCATTTTTATTCATTCTACCTTAGTCTCCTTCTTGTTAACTTGAACATTTCTAAGAAAGTATTCATTCCCATAGTGGAGATAAATGTAGCAAACTGAAGCACCTGCTTCCCTTTCTCAGTACTCCATGTCTCAATGCTTTCACAGATCTATCTGAAATTAGCCCTCATAAGAGGAACATATATGTGCTAAACAATAAAAATACACCTCTTATCTATCAACTCATGATCATGTATGAAAGCTATGTTTCATCAGAATTTGAACTCAGAGCCTCAAATTTTCTAGGTAAGTATAGTATCATTTGAACCATGCCCTGTGCCCTTTTTGTTTTAGTTATTTTTCAAATAGTGTCTTATGCTTTTTGCCTGGGCTAGTCTTGGACCATGATCCTCTGAACTAAACCTCTTGCATAGCTTGAGACTGCAGGCATGTATCACCATGCCCAACTTGTTTTCTTGTGATAGGATCTTGATAACATTTTTTCCTGGACTGGCCTCAAACCATGATCCTCCTATCTCTGCTTTCCTTTTTTTTAAATTTTATTCATATGTGCATACAATGTTTGGGTCATTTCTCCCCCCTTCCCCCATCCCCACCCTTACCCCCCTACCTGCTCCCTCTTCCCCCCTACCTCCTCACTAGCCGGCAGAAACTATTTTGCCCTTATCTCTAATTTTGTTGAAGAGAGACTATAAGCAATAATAGGAAGGAACAAGGGTTTTTGCTAATTGAGATAAGGATAGCTATACAGGGAGTTGACTCACATTGATTTCCTGTGCATGTGTATTACCTTCTAAGTTAATTCTTCTTTTATTTATTTATTATTCATATGTGCATACAAGGCTTGGGTCATTTCTCCCCCCTGCCCCCACTGCCTCCCTTACCACCCACTCCGCTCCCTCCCTCTCCCCCCCACCCCCTCAATACCCAGCAGAAACTATTTTGCCCTTATTTCTAATTTTGTTGTAGAGAGAGTATAAGCAATAATAGGAAGGAACAAGGGTTTTTGCTGGTTGAGATAAGGATAGCTATACAGGGAGTTGACTCACATTAATTTCCTGTGCTTGTGTGTTACCTTCTAGGTTAATTCTTTTTGATCTAACCTTTTCTCTAGTTCCTGGTCCCCTTTTCCTATTGGCCTCAGTTGCTTTTAAGGTATCTGCTTAGTTTCTCTGCGTTAAAGGCAACAAATGCTAGCTAGATTTTTAGGTGTCTTACCTATCCTCATACCTCCCTTGTGTGCTCTTGCTTTATCATGTGATCAAAGTCCAATCCCCTTGTTGTGTTTGCCCTTGATCTAATGTCCGCATATGAGGGAGAACATACGATTTTTGGTCTTTTGGGCCAGGCTAACCTCACTCAGAATGATGTTCTCCAATTCCATCCATTTACCAGCAAATGATAACATTTCATTCTTCCTTATGGCTGCATAAAATTCCATTGTATATACATACCACATTTTCTTGATCCATTCATCAGTAGTGGGACATCTTGGCTGTTTCCATAATTTGTCTATTGTGAATAGTCCCATTTATCTATGCTATCTCTTAGTTGCTGAGCTGCTGGGGTTCCATTGAGAAAGTTCTTGCCTATACCTATTAATTCCAGAGTATTTCCTACTCTTTTCTGTACCAACTTTGGAGTTTGTGGTCTGATATTAAGATCCTTGATCCATTTTGAGTTAATACTGGTATAGGGTGGTATACATGGGTCTAGTTTCAGTTTTTTGCAGACTGCTAACCAGTTTTTGTTGAAGAGGCTGTCTTTTCTCCATCATATATTTTTAGAGCTTTTGTCAAAGACAAGTTGGTTATAGTTGTGTGGCTTCATATCTGGGTCCTCTATTTTGTTCCACTGGTCTTCATGTTTGTTTTTGTTCCAGTACCATGCTGTTTTTATCGTTATTACTTTGTAATATAGTTTAAAGTTGGGTATCGTGATACCTCCAGCATTGTTCTTTTGACTGAGTATTGCCTTGGCTATTCATGGCCTCTTGTGATTCCATGTGAATTTAACAGTAGATTTTTCAATCTCTTTAATGAATGTCATTGGAATTTTGATGGGAATTGCATTAAACATTACTTTTGGGAGTACAGACATTTTTACTATATTGATTCTACCAATCCATGAGCATGGGAGCTCTCCCCACTTTCTATAGTCTTCCTCGATCTCTTTCTTCAGAAGTTTATAGTTTTCCTTGTAGAGGTCGTTCCCATCTTTTTTTAGGTTTACACCTAGGTATTTGATTTTTTTGAGGCTAATGTAAATAGAATTATTTTCATATATGCTTTCTCAGTTTGTTCATTATTAGTGTATAGAAATGCTAATGATTTTTCTATGTTGATTTTATATCCTGCTACCTTGCTATAGCTATTGATGGTGTCTAGGAGCTTTTGAGTAGAGTTTTTTTGGGTCTTTAAGGTATAGGATCATGTTGTCTACAAATAGGGATATTTTGACAGTTTCTTTACCTATTTGTATTCCTTTTATTTCTTCTTCTTGCCTAATTGCTCTGGCTAGGAATTCCAGTACTATGTTGAATAGGAGTGGAGATAGTGGTCATCCTTGTGTCATTCCTGAGTTTAGAGGGAATGGTTTCAGTTTTTCTCCATTAAGTATAATGCTAGCTGTAGGTTTGTCACATATAGCTTTTATAATGTTGAGGTACTTTCCTTCTATTCCTAGTTTTCTTAGAGCTTTTATGATGAAATGGTGTTGGATCTTATCAAAGGCTTTTTCTGCATCTATTGAGATGATCAAGTGGTTTTTGTCTTTGCTTCTGTTAATGTGGTTTATTACATTTATTGATTTTCATATGTTGAACCACCCCTGCATTCCTGGGATGAAGCCTACTTGGTCATGGTGATTAATCTTTTTGATGTGTTGTTGAATTTGTTTGCCATTATTTTATTAAGGATTTTTGCATCAATGTTCATTAAGGAGATTGGCCTATACTTCTACTTTTTGGAGGTGTCTTTTCTTGGTTTTGGGATAAGTGTAATACTGGCTTCATAAAATGTGTTTGGCAGTTTTCCTTCCCTTTCTATTTCATGGAATATTAATATTAGTTCTTCTTTAAAGGTCTGATAGAATTCAGCAGAGAATCCATCAGGTCCTGGACTTTTCTTTTTGGGGAGACTCTTGATTGCTGCTTCAATTTCATTTTGTGTTATAGATCTATTCAGGTGATTAATAGCCTCTTGGTTCAATATTGGATTATCATATGTATCTAGAAATCTGCCCATTTCTTTAAGATTTTGAATTTGTTTGAATATTGGTTCTTGAAGTAGTCTCTGATGATTTCCTGGACTTCCATGGTGTTTGTTATTATCTCCCCTTTTGCATTCCTGATCTACTAATTTGGGGTTTTCCTTTCCTCATTTTAGTCAGGTTTGCCAGGGCTCTGTCAATCTTGTGTATTTTTTCAAAGAACCAACTTTTTGTTTTATTAATTCTTTGTATGGTTTTTTTGGTTTCTATTTCATTGATTTCAGCTGTTATTTTAATTATTTCTCTCCTATTTGTTTTGGGATTTGCTTGTTCTTGTTTTTCTAGGACTTTGAGATGTAATCTTAAGTCATTGATTTGGGATCTTTCAGTCTTTTTAGTATATGCACTCATGGGTATGAACTTTCCTCTCAGGACTGCCTTTGCTGTGTCCCATAGGTTCCGGTGGGTTGTGTTTTCATTTTCATTGACTTCCAGGAACTTTTTAATTTCCTCTTTTATTTTGTCAATGACCCATTGTTCATTAAGTAATGAGTTACTCAGTTTCCAGGTGTTTGCATGTTTTTTGTCTTTACTTTTTTGTTGAGTTCTAGTTTTATTGCATTGTGATCAGATAGAATGCATGGTATAATTTCTATTTTCTTATATTTGCTGAGGCTTTCTTTGTGCCCTAGGATATGATCTATTTTGGAGAAGGTTCCATGGGCTGCTGAGAAGAACGTATATTGTGTAGAAGTTGGATGAAATGTTCTGTAGACATCAAGTCTGTCCATTTGATCCATTGTATATTTTAGGTCTAGGATTTCTTTATTGATTTTTGTTTGGATGATCTATCTATTGATGATAATGGGGTGTTAAAGTCTCCCACGACCACTGTGTTGGAGTTAATATATGCTTACGTCCTTCAGGGTATGTTTGATGAAATTGGGTGCATTGACATTGGGTGCATATAGATTGATAATTGTTATTTCATTTTGGTGTATTTCCCCTTTTATTAGTATGGAATGTCCTTCTTTATCTCATTTGATCAATGTAAGTTTGAAGTTTGCTTTGTCAGCTACCTCTGCTTTCCAAGAAACTGAAATTATAGGCATGAGCTACTGACCCCAGTTCTATTTTTATATTTTGAAAAATATGTAAGGGGGCAGATATAGCATAAACTTGGTTAGTCCTTTTCTTATACTCTAGGGGCCGCTTTCTCTGTGAATATTTTGTCCTGAATTATTTACTTTTGTCAACCTGATTTCTAGAGAGTTTTCTAGCACACAATAATTATTTAGCAGATTTTTAGAAATTAATAACTTATTATTTATAGGACAGACAACATATTAAGATTCATTTAAAAATTTATATTTTAGCTCCAGTAATGGTCTGAGAAGAAGAATCATTTAGGATATAGGAGAAAGGAGAAAATAATTTTTGAATTTTACTTGACTGGCACCTGACCCTGACCTCAGGTAATTAAAGAATGTATTTCTCTTCATTATTTATCAGCATGAACCTTGGCAACTACCTAGTAGTGTGTGAAAAGCAAAATGTATGCATGCAACCAAAATAGTCCTCTAGCTCCAAATTTATGCCATATCTTGCTCACTTCATATGATAACAAAGCCAAAGAGACATATACTGAGTTACCATACCCTTTTGTGACAGGGTATAACTATGTAACTAAGGCCAGCCTAGAACTTGTTATGTAACCCAAGCTTTCCTGCAACTAGTGCTCCTCCTGCCCCACTTTTCCAAATGGTGGGATTATAGGCATGAGCCATTATGCCTGATTTATTACATTATTTACAATGCACAACTTTCAACAAAAATATCTATGAGATATGTAAGAATATAGGTAATATTTTCAATGTATGGGAGAGAGGAAGAAACAGCTAATTGAAACTGTTTCTGAGAAAGCACAGAATTTGAACTTTCTAGATAAAGTTTCTAAATGAGGTATATATGTTTAAGGAACTAAAGAAAATCATATGCAAACAAAAAAAGCAAATATAAGAATAGTGACTCACTAAGTATAAAATACCAACAAAAGCACATAAATTGTTTTTCAAGACATCATAGAAATTCTACAGTCTAAAAATACAAAGACAGTAATGAAAAAATCACTAGAGGGGCTTGGGCTGATATGACAAAATATCACAGATTGGGTGGTTTAAACAACAGAAATTTATTTTGTTACAATTCCAAAATCTAGTTTAAGATTAAGGTACCAGTAAAATTGGTTTCTCCTGATGCCTCCAATTTCTGTTCTTAAATCTTTGTAGCCAGTAAGTCTTCTAGTCTTTTCAATGTGTGTGTGTGTGTGTGTGTGTGTGTGTGTGTGTGTGTGTGTGTGTCTGTGTGTGTGTCTGTGTGTCTGTGTGTGTTAGGGCACATCTTCAGTGTACAGGCAAACAATTTATAATTCCACCTTTATCCTTCACTTCCTGCTTGTGCATAGCCCATGGCCAGTCAGGTGTGACATCTTGGTACTCTCTCAACTCTTCTCTGAGCAAACAAACAGTCCTACATATGGGCATAGCTTCCTAGATTTCCAAGAATATGCTAAAGCTTTTTAGTACCTTTATGCTTTCTGGTTAGCTGTTTGCCACAACTGTTACCACCACTTAAGGCAGCTGTAAAATTAAATAACAGCTACTGATTGCTTTTAATAAACACCCCAGAGAAATAAAGGTTCCTATAAGGGTGACTGCTGGGATAGGTCAAATAAAGAAAAGTCTTCTGAACAGGATTATATAAGTTACTCCCAGAGAGGTTTGGTCATGTCAAGTAACTAAAGATTAGTCTTTTGTGGCAATGCTATTTCAACCCCTCCAGCAGCTTCTAAACTGGTGATTTTCAACAAGATTGTGGAGTTACTGGTTTTCAAAGACTGCCATAGGTATGAAAAGAGGGGGATAGGATTAGGGCAAGTTAAAACAGCACAAGGTCTGCTGTTTGTTAATTGAACAAAATCTACTTGGATTTCATCTTTTGTTAAGTTCCAAAATTTTGAAAATATTTATTCTTCCTGTGATCTTTTTGTTTTATAAGGAGCAGATTTCCTGGGGTCCTTACTTTACCATACCTGCTGTCATCACTCCTGTCATAGCACACCTTATACTTCCAATCTTTCTAAATATTATTGAGAACTAATGGCTTATCATATGATGAATTTTGGTGAACATATTATAGATTTTTTAAAAAAAACTTAGACATTTTATAGTCTGTTGAATTGTTCTTTGGTGCCAGTTAAATCAAGTTTCTTAATATTGCTATGCAAATCTTGTATAGAATTGTTTTTATCTAATTGTATCATTTCATTAAAAAGGAACATCAAAATCACAGCTCTTGATTCATCTAGTTTTTCCTTTACTTCTATACATTTTTATTTCATTTATTTCATTTATCTTCAAGCCCTGCTTGTAATTAGATGCATGCATGTTTATAATTTTTATATAATTTGGCACTTTTATCATTATTAAATGTCCACTTTCATCTTTGACAATGCTGCTTTTCTTGAAGTGCACTTTATCTTAGCATGTTAGGTTTCTTATGCTTAGTATTTGTATCTTACAAAGTTTTCAACTCTTTTACCCCATCTGTGTCTTTATGTTTCAAGGGTATATCTGTAAACCTTATTTAGTTAGTTTCTATTTTTTTAATGGAACCTGATTACCTGTTTTCAATTAAAGTGATCAGTTCATTCATACTTACTCATAAGTTTGTGTTTCCCATAACATGTTGAAGCAGATATATTAAAGTCTAACATCTTGGTGTTTGTTTTCTATTTGTCAGTTCTTTGTTCCTGTGTTCTTCCTTTCTTTCCTTCCTTGGCATTTCTCCAGTGTTTAAATAATGTTGCATTTTGAACCTCTACTGATTTAATTTTACTATTTTTATATCATTTTAGTGTTGGAGAGAACATGGAATGAATTTTAAACTTATTACAAGATACCTTCAAATAATTTATATGATTTTATGAAAATTTCAAGTACTTTTCTATAGGAAAATTCTGTTTAGATACTCCTCTTTGCACCTTCAAAGTAATGTTTTTTATTATTTTATTCATTTTATGCTATTTTGATAAGGCCGAAATGGAGTTACTTTTTTTCCTTTTTTAGTTTCTATTTTTTTCATTCCCACTTCTTTTTTCTTTTAATTGAATTAATAATCTTCTAAAGAAATGCAATATGTCTACATAAGGCAGAAAAAATTTTTAAAATAGTTTGCATAATAACACACATTTCCCTTCTCTACTGCTTTTCATTCCTTCTGGCAGATCTGGATTTCTAGCAGGTTTTATGTGTATTTAGCTTGACATATTTCTTTTAGCATTGCTTGTATTGTGTGTCTGGTGAAGATCAATTCTCTCAGCTTCTTCTACTTTAACACATTTTTTTTTTGTCCTATGTGAAGGATGTTTTTGATGAATATAGAATTCTTGGTTGGCAGCTCTTTCCCCCACAGCACTTTACAAATATGTTTTCTGCTTGGTCATTCCTATGAAGAATCAGCCAACATTCTTGTCATTGTACTCTTTTATGTGATGTTTCTTCTTCCCTACTGTGAAGCTGATTAAGAAATTCTCTTGATTTGATCATTATACAACATATACATCTATCAAAACATTGCCTCATTCCCCAGGAACATGGACAATTACTAAGGGTTAGCCATAAATACAATTTTTCCTTTTCTTTGATTTTAAGCAGTTTATCTATGGAGTGCCTAAGTATGGACTTTTTTATTTATCCTTTTCATGCTTAGTTGATATTCTTAGTTCTCTGGTTTGATAGTATTTATTATTGTTTTCAAGGCTTTTTTTAACCTGCTTTCTCTTCAAATATCTTTTTTCTCTACTGCTTTCTGAGACTCTGTATATATATATATATATATATATATATATATATATATATATACACATAAATATATGTATATATATTAGATAATAGAGTGTTACTACTAACAATACCATTTACTTGGTTCTTTTATGTTTCACCTTTGTTGCAATTCCATGATATTTTTCTCTGCTATGTGCATCCTGCTGTATGTAAAGCTCATCAAATTTACTCTTCCACTGCCGTATCATAGTTTTCAATGTAGCATTTTCATTTAAGTTCATTTTTTATCTTTAATTTTATTTTTATTTGTCCATTTGACTAATGAAATTTCCCCTCTGTTAGTACACGTTGCCTGCCTTTTCCACTAGATCCTTTAACAGAAAACTTATTTAGAAATATTTTGTGTTAATTTTGACACTTGGCAATCTTCTAGTTTGTTGCTCTTAACTGATTATTTTGTTGTCCAAGTGTCCACTATTCTTGTTTCTTGAGGGTGTGTTTTAGTTTTTTCTTAGTTACTAAACATTGTATATTCAAGAAAAAGTAATGACTGAAGTGAATAATATCCACAAATAGGAAAAGGGTATATGCATTCTTCTGTAAGGCTATGAATGTTGATGACTGTTTTGGGCTTTATTTCAGTTTCATTTAGATTCAGTTTGCCAGTGATTTAAATGTCGGGGTAGGGTTATGTCCATATCCTCAGAAGTGCTGGAAATCTGAGCACTGGTGTGACTCTGGAGTTCTTTTAATGCCTTATGGCTTTGTTGATAGTTTTCTGAGTTTATGGGAAGTTCTCTTGCTTTGTAGTCCACCCCTTGTATTCAGCACTATGGGGGATTTCTATCCTGCTGATCTGCTGCGAGCCTTCACTTTAGTGCACTTAGTGAAGGCCAGAGTGCGCCAAAGTGGTTTTTGGCTCTCTGGCTTTGTGCCTGCCATTAGCATACATCTTCTGTGCAATCAGTGAAGGTCCACGGAAAAGACTTGTTGGATGAATAGGGCGTGATTGCAGGTTTGCTCTTTGTTGTTGCTCCTTGCAAGAGATGCTCATCTATCATGCTACTTGTACTTGTACTTTAAAAAGTTTTTAAAAGTTCTATTGGTTTTTTCTTTCTGCTGTCTTTGTTTGATTTTGTTTGCCTCCCCCTGCCTGCTTAGTATAAATGTAGCCATGGGTTTCCTTCTGTCCATGGAGTATTTGTTACTTTCTGGAGGTTATGTAGTTTAGTTTTATTTGTGTCCCCTGATCTCTGACGAATTCTAAAGATTACTATTTCACAGCTTAGTTTGATTGTTCTCATTGTTAGAATAGGAGAATTGCCATTTTGCAGCTTTCTACATAGTAAATGTAAATCCAATGTATATTTTATTAAACAATTTAGACTTATAGGTTTGTGAAATTTATAGCATCAACAAAAATTATGTATGGGGTAAATCCAGAGAGTGCACCAGAGTACACCTCCTCTTGAGCCCAGTTCTGTACATTGTAACTTGTTACATATATGCTGAATAAAGAAAATTCATTGTGCTAAATGAATTATTCATAATCTTATCATAGTTCCAAAATTATGGCTAAATGCAATAAAAAGTTTGTGTTAAACTTCCAAGTTTGTGATTTGGTGTCAGAGCTTCCATTAAAATTAATTTTGAATGAGATTTGGCTCATAATTACTCTCAATAACTAAGTAACAAATAGCCACTGTGTCCTCTAATGGTAATTTTGTAGGGATGAGTTAAAACACTTTTCTCACTAGGGAAAGCCTCAGGATGTCAGAGCTTGAATTACATACCTTGAAAAGAGATAAACAATAACGCTTGAATTATTTTGGCCTGAAAGCTCCTTCTAACTAAGAAAAATAATTGTGAAACAAATTTTTAAAACTTTTCTTTTTAATTTAAGATTCCTAAATGAATACACACCTATCTTTTCACTTTAGCTCCATTTGATTGTTTACAAATGTTAGGAAATCACCAGCCCAGAGTCCATCTATTGAACATACAGTGCCCATTTCTGCCTCTCTGCTTATTGAAGTCTTCCCTGTCCCTCAAGATCCAGCTGACCCTAGGTCCTGTGGATTTCTTTATCTCTAGTGTGCTACTGAATTAGACATGTATTATTTACTCTTTCATGTGGGCAAATTTTTACACTTGAAAAATATTTCTTCTTTGAAAGTGGAAGCCTTATGAATGGTTTTTTGACCTGGCTCCACCACTCATCTTTCTATACATGCACACATATGCACATGCATGTACACACACAAACACATAGCTAAAATACTTATTTTACATATAAGAGTCATATATTGGGATAATAATTTTGGGTAGTTCATGAACTTATGTACTCATCACAGTTATGATGATATGAGATTCTTTAAATCTATTATTCACATTAAGCAAACACATCCTTAGTAGTAAAACATCAAAGTTATGTTAGAAATTACATCTATTTCCTTTATAAATTTCCTTTATAAATTCCTTCACAATTCTTATAGTTTAAATGTCATCAGATAGATTCTAAATATAAATATTTAAAATTGCTTTGTCTTTTATTAACTTGAATATTGAAATGGGCTTCTGTGTTGCATTTTTAAGATTTTAAACAAACAGATAAAGACAAATAATATGATGAAATGTGGTTCTAGTTTTCTTTTAGTCATTTTCAGAATTAATATTTGCTTTCTCAAATCCTTTATATGTTTTTCTTTCTTATCTTGACATTATGATCTTGTATGGCTTGTATTTTTCTTGGTTGCTATGGAAATACAGTTTGCTCAAACTCCTGTGTTTATTTTTGCATTTGGTTTGATAGAAAAGGGCAGAAAGCAGATCTTTTGGATGTGTTAGGACAAGACATTAGGTCTGTAATGTCATCCACAGATATTGCTTGCATTTTCACTTGGGCTGAATTAAATAAAAGAAAAATATTTAACAATGATTGCTGCTAATAAAGGAACTCTGGTTGCTCTAAGCAGAGAAAAAATGGGCAGTTGGTTTCTTAACAACTCAGATTCTGAAAGTTAGGAGACTCATATTTTCCCTGAGGAGTAATAAGTTATTTGCAGAAATTAATTTAGAAGGTAATATGGTAGTAGTTGTTTGGATTAGTTTTGGTACTCGGTTACTAGTGGGTTATTTTCACTGATCAGTGCTTGGATGAAATGTTTTCAGTAATACATAAACTGTATCAAGACTCATTTGGCTCCTAGTGTCCATTTACAAGATGCTTTAGCTCAACAATGGCAGACTAGATAGACTGTTTCTTGAAGGTCTCCAGGTTTTTTGTAAATTAGGGCTTGGGATGGAAATTTACTGTTTTTTTTTTTTATATAAAGAGATCATTTGAGAAGGCTGATCACCTCTATCACAAGAAACATTGGAATTAATTAGAAAAGACACCAGCCCTAGCTAATTTCCTGTTTTATTATGTTAGGAGAAACAATTTAGGAATAATAAAATAATGAAAGAAGCTTTTGAAGTCTTCTCTTGCATCAACAAAATTAAGATTTTTTCAGATTCTTTATTTTGGTATCTCATTGAGTTTTCTTCCATAAAATATTATGAGATGAAATAAAACAAACTAGTAATTTTCTAGAATTAAACACATGGAAGCATTATAATTCTTATGAGACAATTCCAGTTAATGATTTCTGTACTGCTACCTTTTTAGTCTATGATTAAATGAGCAGTAGCTTGGCTTAATATTTAAAGTTATCAGTATTGGAAACTTACTCTGATTGTACGTATCTTCTTCCACAGACCCTGAAAAGCCATAAAATTAAATAACTTCCCTGACCTTATTAATTTCTGTAGATAAAATTTAACTTGCAAGTTCTCAAAGTGACTAGAAGCAGTGGTTTCAGATGTAGAAGTTGTCAGATATCCTAAAATGGTTGCCTGCGGACAAGAAACTGTCTAAGATGATATGGCTGCTGAAAATTATCAAGACAGGCCAGCAAAGTTAACATCTGTATGAGAGATGCTTACCAGAGGGATGTAAAATAAATACTGCATTTTACATCAGTAACACACTACATGAACTCTAACAGAATTAAGAAACCATTGAGGTCAATGCAGTGACTCACATCTGTAATTCTAGCTACTCAGAAGGGAGAGATTGGAATGATCATGGTTAAGGACAGCCTGGACTTTTTGTTAGTGAGACTCCATCTTAATCAATAAGCTGGGTGTGGTGGCTCATGCCTGTTACACGGGAGGTAGGGTAAGAGGATTATTATCAGAGGCCTCTGAGGCCAGAGGCATTTGGCCCCTGGGCAAATGCATGCAAATGCATGAGACCCTATCTGGAAAAGAAACTAAAGAAAAATGGTTGGGGGTGTGGTCCACGTGGTAGAGCACTTGCCTAGTAAGCATAGGCCCTGAGTTTAAACCCTGTACTGTCCCCCAAACACTTGTAACTGACTTGATTGGCTTTGGCTCTGATGAATGTGCACCAATTTTGTGACGATAAAGTTGCACTGGGGCAATGATAAAAGAACAGCAGGTTACATAAAGGCTAAGGAGGATGATTTCCCTGAGGAAGAAATACCCAAAGGCAAAATTTGAGTGACTGCTAAACATGGGCATAGTCATGAAAACTTTAAACAAGAATGAGAAATTATTTGTTTCAGCAATTTTTATCTGAATGTTGGGAATGTCTCCTCACACTTAAATAGTAGGGGAAGATTAGCTAAGGACACCTGCACTGAACTATCCTCATTTCCCACTTAAAGCACTAAAAATGAAAGAAAAGTAAAGTTTTATTTTAAAAGTTCAGATGAGATTTACGAGAGGCACAGTAAATAAGAGTAACTTTTTCAGTGGTTTAAACATGTCACAAAAGACTCCTAAGCAAAAGTTCTAAAAGAAAATGTCACTTTTGGATTTTTCCTGGGGTGAGCCAATTAAATTAAGAATGAAATACATACAAGTTGTCTTTGCTGGAAAAGCATTCTCAGTCCTTTACAAATGACTCACGGTGGCATCCTATTCAACAGGGATTGAGTTTCAGGGAACCTCTTGAGCCTGCACCAGAACTTTGGATGCAGAGACACTTTTGAATGTCTATTTCAACTTGGTCTATCCTAATTTACTCACTGAAAGAGCATTTAACCTTGATATGTGTTGAAGGGAGAAGAACAGGAACATGGAATTCAGCTCTAAAATATAGATGTTCAATTCTGAAAAGCAAAACAACTAGAATATTAACCAATTTAGTAGGTAATGATGTTACTCTATATTCCAAGCAGTGGGTCAAGATGACCTAAGTTATCAGCAGGTTTAAAGTGAATATGACAATTCACAATGGGCATATTGTGCCTGGTTTGGGGTCCAGTCTAGGGCTGGACACCTGGCAGGTATGCACCTACATGAACAGCTCCATTTAAGAACTGTGAACTCTAAGACTCAGGTGGGCTTCTCTGGTCAAAGACATCTCTCTATCATTCCTGAAGTTTGCAGTTGGAGTGAAAAAAATCAAAGCAATCCCCACAGTAGAAGGATAAGAAAGTGTTTGAAATCTTTACCCTTTGGGTATGGATGTTTTGCTGGTGGTCTTGCACTGTATTCTTTGCTGCTATAAATGGTATTTATGAACATGGCTTTATATTGTGTCATGTGAATCTTTCCATGGGATCATTGAATTTGTGGATGATTGTGGAACTTGTAAGAGGTGAAATAAATCTATCATATATCTGTTTATCATCTACCTATCCTTCTGCTGCTTATTTGTCATCTGTCCACACACATGTATTTTCTTTTCTGCTCAGAAAATCCAAAATGTGATGGTGAAGTAACCAGTTTGCTTTCTAGAACTTCAATTGATTGAAAAATCCATAGGGTGCTCAAACAACTATTAATCTGCTTTGCCTAGACATATAGTAATAATAGTAGTAGATAGGAGTTTGGAAATGTGTATTTTAATATTGTGTAAGCAATAGACAGAAACTGGGGATAGAAAGAACCAAATAATAAGCAAAACAGAATGACCTACATACTGTAAAAGCAGTTTTTAGAAAGTTTAGAGACAAGATAGGTGTGATTCCATGGCTAGAAAGCATGAAAATACAAGATGGCTCAAAAGAGATAGTAAATTTTGAAAATTGTAAAGTATGCAAATAAAAGAAGAAGGGGAAACCAGAGTGGTTGAGCTTAGATCAAGAGAACATGAGAGAAACAGATGGAGTGAGATTGGTGATAGTAGCATATAATCAAGGATGTCCTCAACGACTGCATGGATTTTTCATTAAGATTAAAGTACAGAATAAGTACAAGCTTATGTGCAGTGCCAAAGACAAGAAAAACATTTTCACTTAATTTCACAGGTACAAGATGAAACAGACTAGGCTCTCGGCATCAGGCAGGTGGTATGAACTTAGCAAATAACAGAGAAGGGACTTTTCTTATTTCAGCTCTCTTGTCACCTCATTAAGGCAAATGTTTTGTAAACTTTAATGTGCACAGCAGACACAAGAGAAAAAGTGGTTAGTAAGTGAAGAAAAACTGATATAAGAGAATCTAGAGCTGGAATTGCTGGTAACATTAGCCATGCCACCAAATACACAATAGAGAAATGTAGATAGATTATACGAAGCTGAACAGAAACAATGAAAAGGTGTGCCACTGATTCTCTGCTGATGAACATGGCTCTTTAAATAATACTAGCATCAACTCATTTCTAAATGTATTTTTACCCATCCTAACTTCATTTATTCTGTTTCAGGTGACAAGATATTTTTCTTCCTATTTTATTTTGGTTATATTTTCAGTTTTGTCTATTAGTTTGTTTTATTCACTCATTCATCTATTCACTGATTCATTCACTAGATAAATATATTTATCAGGCACTGTTCTAGGGGCTGAGAATACAGTGGCAAACAAGATAGACAAGGACCTTTTTCTCATGGAACTTACCTTTCAATGCAGGAAGGACAGTGGATAACACCTGTCTAGCAAGGGCAAGACCCTGAGTTCAAACCTAGTATGGCCAAAAAGAAAAAAAAAAGATTGTGGATAAAAAGAGAAGTAAATATACAGCATGATTTCATATTGTGGTAAGTATCATGAAAGAAACAAAGTAAGGAGATAAACATGAAAGTGATATGGGGTTGGAGATGTGGCTCCCGTGGTAGAGCACTTTCCTAGCAAGTGAGAGGCTCTGAAGTCAAATCCCAGAACCTCCAAAAAATAAGAAAGTGATAGGAGTTGATAGACTATTTTAAATATGTTGACTTGGATAGGTTTTACCTGAAACCCAGAGACTTGAAATATTTTCAGAAGATATTTTTAGTCCCTATATGGAAAATTAATTTATGAGGGAGTATATAAGTACAAACTGGTAGGCCAATTAGAAAGCATTTCAAATCTAAGTCTGAGACATGGGTAGCCTGGATGAGAGTGAGTAGGTATACAGAGGGGCTGGATTTTGCTTTGCAGATGGTATTAATAAGAATTTTTTGCTTGAGCAACTGGAAGGATGACATTTTATAAGATAAATGGGTACTATGAGAAAACGGGAAGAATGTTTAGGAGACTAAACTAAATATAAAGCCTTAGATGGTATCAATTTCTGTCTCTCTTTTGTGATTTCAACTTGTTTTTCTCTGATGTCTGTGTAATGGCTAGTTTTGGATTTTGGTGAGTGGAGTGGTTCTAGTGGTAGAGCACTTGCCTAACAAGCGTGAGGTGCTAAGTTCAAACCCCAGTGCCACAAAAAATTGGGATGTCAACTTGACTAGATTGAGGAATACTTAGAGAACTGACAAATAATTACTTTTGGCTCTGTCTGTGAGAGTGTTTCCAGAAAACATGGGTGTGTGTGTTGGTGAACTGAAAGGAGAAGACCCACTCTGAGTATTGTTGGGCACCATCTAATCAGCTGAGGGGATAGTTGGACTGTCTTGCTTCCAGAGTGGGTATGTTTTCTGCTGTTGTCACCCTTGGATATCAGATTGGTTCTTTTTCTCTGGAAATCAAAGACTGAAACTAATATAATATCTTTCCTCTATTAGCCTCTAAGAATGCTTAAGCCCTTCCTATACTATTAATTTCCCTTAACTGTGCTTCTCTCTCAGAGTACTGTCCACCCACTTTCATCTTTCAGCAATAAGTTCCTTGAAAGAGTAATCAACACTCATTTTTACTATTTCCTTTCACATAGTTTCATCTTCTAATGTGTGCAACATTGAGTATGATATGAAAGTTTAAAAACAACTTTTTAAATTTTTTCCTTCTTTTTACTAATGTAATGATTTTCATAGAGCTCTAATATGTAAGCACAAAGTACTAAGACCAAGCTTACAGATACATGCCATATAGTCAGCTCTATCTTGCAGTCTGCCATAGATAACACTATGGATTCCAGCCACAGTTGCCTTGGAGACATATGTTATTAACGGATGCCCCAAAGAAGGTTGAACATGAATGTATTTTGGGAACATTGCAGAAAAACAATGCAAAAGGCATCCTGAAAGCACTAAAATGTAACTATTAGCAGGGCTTTTGATCATTTACATCTCTGTCAGTTCTCAGAAGTTCAGTTCTGTTGAACACTTTTGATTGATTAACCCTGATTTTGCTTGAGGATACTCCATCCTTTCTAAAATATAACAGTCCATCTTCCCATATGGGTACCAAGATGATTCTCAAGGATGACATTGCAATCACTTTCTGTTGCTTTGCTGACAGTCAAGCAGTGTGTTAAAATGTCAGAAAAAGCTTAAGTAGAGATATTTATCATGGTGGAATAATTATTTCTTCAAACAAGTTCTCCCTATGTAACCAAGGCTGGCCTTGATCTTTCTGCCTCAGTGTCCTGAGTGTTGTGATTACAGGTGTGTACCACCATGCCTGGCTTCATGTAAAAAAAATTCAAGTAGAATTGTGGAAATCATGGTTTTGAAGAAGTTAGAGGCTGCACAGTTAATTCAGTTTAACCTAGAAGGTAACACCCACGCACAGGAAATCAATGTGAGTCAATGCCCTGTATAGCTATCCTTATCTCAACCAGCAAAACCCCTTGTTCCTTCCTATTATTGCTTATACTCTCTCTACAACAAAATTAGAGATAAGGGCAAAATAGTTTCTGCTGGGTTTTGAGGGGGGGAGCGGGAGGGGGTGGAGTGGGTGGTAAGGGAGGGGGTGGGGGCAGGGGGGGAGAAATGAACCAAGCCTTGTATGCACATATGAATAATAAAAGAAAAATGAAAAAATAAATAAATAAATAAAATTAAAAAAAAAAAACAAGTTTTACAAAAGTAGTAGAAATAATGAATTGCTATATTTAAAGATTGCTATATTAAATTCCATTCACAATTTCTGATTTAAGTGTTTTTTCCATCAATTTTTTTCCTTTTATGTCAACTTTTAATGTGCCTTTGTTCAGTGTCAGTATCAAAGCTCAAGACATTTATCTGAGGCACAATAATTGCTGACTAAAACTTTTGGAGTAAGGACCTTTCCCACATAATGCTAATTATTTCTTTAATATAATTATGCATTTTTATTTAGGAATTTTAATGCATATTTGAAAGGGAGATGTGACTTGGAAATTCATTAGCTATTTAGTTTTTAAGGTCTTGATCAGGGGAGGCAGAAACTAACCAACAGTTGAACGAACACTGGCCTGGGGGCAGAGAATGTGGGCTCTGTCATCTAGTATCTGTTTTTCCTATGCTTCCTCCATTAAATTTTTCCAGGTTTCCATTTTCTGACAAATGGAGAAAATAATACCTGCCTTATATTCCTCATGGAACTGGATTTTCAGAGACAGTTGTAATTTCAAATATTCTAACTCTTTGACAGAACATTTGTCTCAATTTCTGGCTCACAAAGCCCAGTTACTTCAAGTGTATGTTGCATAACTAAGGTCATAGAACTAGAAGCTGCAATTCAGCCTGGCTTTTATGCTTCTCATTTTATGTGTAATTATTGTTCTCTTTGCCTTTATGGCTTTTAGGGTCACCATAAGAAGCTCCAAAGTATGAAAGTTGAAAGAGCAGTCATTCACATCCCGTAGTAACCTTCATTTTGACATTCCTTTCTCAGTTTTCCTGAAAAAAAAGACATTTTTCAATTCTCGCAGAGACTGAGGGGATGGTGGTGGAATCACAGACTTATAGATCAATCTTGGAGTTGGAAAGACAAATCCCTTCCTTTCACTTGAGTGAAAAGAAATCCTGACATAATTTATCACAGGTGCCTCTCCTGTGTTCTTTGTAGAAGAGGAAGAGTATGTACAAGAAAACAGAATAGAATATCATTGAAGAGATTTTCAAACGACAAGAATGTTGTCCAGCTGGTCAGTGTTAGGACTTGCACAGGTGCAAAAGAGAAAAAATAGGACAGTTGTATCTCACAGGGCTGCACAAAATCTGGAAGGAGGGACCAAAAAATGGAACCAAGGTTCACATGAAAAATTAAGGGGAGCAAGGTAAGGATTTGTTTGGCAAGGCAATAATATCACTGAGACCTAAATTGAGATGAAATTTTCTTTGAAATCTCATACAATAGGCTTTGACCTCAAGGAATGCATTTCTGCAACATAGCCCAACATCAGGACAGTGCTTATTGCAATAATATTTCCTGTGTCTTAGTGGCTGAATAACTTCATAGGCTTATATAGGTACAGAATGGCAAATAGCTGTATTAGAATGGAAATAGTTATGGAGGTTGCTAAAAAAAACCCTAAAAATAGAGTTGCCATATTATCCTGTTATACCACTCCTGGACATATACTTGAAGGAATGTGCCTCAACATAACATAGAGGTACCTGCACACCCATGCTTATTGGAGCACTATTCACAATAGCTAAGTTATGGAATCAGCCTAGGTGGCTATCAACTGATAACTGGATAAAGAAAAAATATGGTATATATATCCAATGAAGTATTATTCAGCCATAAAGAAGAAGGAAATTATGTCATTTGCTGGAAAATGGATGGAAATAGAGATCATTGTGGTAAGCAAAATAAGCCAGACTGAGAAACACAAATACCACATTTTCTCTCATATGCAAAAACTAGATCACAAGAAAAAAAAAGCAGACATGATCATGAAAGGGGACTCCTTAGGGGAGGGACTAACAGGAGGCAGGAGAAGGGAAAGAGAGGTCAAGGAGGAGAATATGATTGAAGTACATTGTATGCATGCATGAAAATAGAATAATGAAACCCATTCAAAAATTTCAAGAAAAATGAAAGGGGGGAGAAAAAAGTGAGATGAAGGACAGAAATCAAATGCAGGAAATGAATGGACTTGAGTGGGGGTATGAAAGAAATACATTTTGGTCTTTGAGGTCTAATCTTCAAATATTAGGACAATGCAGGGAAACTACACTGGCGTTATGTGGAGGTAAGTAGAAATTTCTCATTTGAACAAAAATATTCTGGGTAGGATAAGTTCTTGGTGGTGGTAAGCCATATCAAATATTGTTTTAATATCCTTCAGAATACCCAGTGCAAATTAGAACATGGTAGAAGTTCATTAATGACTTGACTAGGGATGTCTTTAATTTTTATCATCTGCATGATCATTTATTTATTCAACAACATATTTAGTGAGTCATGGACTCAATGTATTTTAAAAATAGAGATGAAAATGACACAGTCACATGCCCTTGAACTTTTCAGACATAAGCACAGATACAATTGTGATTCACTTGCATGGATTTTCGTCTTTGAAAACAGTCAAAAATGAACAAACAGAATACCCAACAAGATGACTAATAATAAACAGGAAGTCATCTTTGACACTTTGGCAGATAGTTATCCCAGAAATTCTTTATTTCACAAAAGCCATATTTTTTTATCTCTGTGGAAGACACAGTGCTTCATTTGATTTTTTAAAATAAAAATCCAAAGTTTACTCTGGTTATGTTTTGCTGCCTGAATCTCTTGAGCACAAATACTTTTGCTTTTCTTAATAATGGTTGTTTATTTTATTGTAAGCAGAAGATCTGCAGCAACTTTTTTTCATTGATTTTTGTCTTTCCACAACCTACAATTTGTGATGAGAAATGAATTATAATGTTTATGTTGCACCAAAATGAACAGCATTGGCAATCTGATTTATATACACAAGACTGTTTCCATCGACAAAATAAATAAGGTAATAGAGCCAGAAGGCTAGAAGAAAACTCAGGATGCTATTAATTCACTCTACAGTTCATAACTACTCACAAGATGAATGAACCTCTAACTATTTTAAGGTTATTCAATGAAGAATTTCCAATTTTCTTTTGTTATCTGTGCCTAACATTTGCTGCTGACTTCATCATTTATACTGCTAAGTAAGATATGCAAACTCAAATGCTTTGTCTCATACTGTGACAGTATGTGCTTAAGTAAAGGGGATAGAGTACTAGTATGTAGCAAGTTCTCACTTTTAACATGATTTTAGAATTTGTAATCCTAAAAAGAGTCAATTCTTTCTCAGACCATGTCAAATGGGCTGTTGACTTAATAACCTGATGGTTCAGGAGATCGTGATAAAGTAATAGCTACTTAGAGTAAGGTTCTTCTACTGAGTTACTCTGACACAGTGATCATTAGCATTCTATGTGTTCCGGGATGAAGAACACCAAAATAAAACCACAAAGTAAAACGTATGATCAGGAAATGGGCCAAAGTACCAGGTCATTGGGAAGAGAAGTTAAAAATCAAGGAATAGTAAGAAGAAGATGAGGATATTAGAGGCACATCCCCAAGGTGAAGTTAAAACAGGTAGGAATTCTCAGCCGGGAGGAGAAAGAATTAGAGAAGTAGATTGTCAATATGGAAAGAAAGGTTTGTGAAGTTGCTGATGGTGGCTGTTTGATGGGGGTGGTTGTAAGTTATTTCTTATATTTTGACTTTGTATTTTAGATCAGTCTTGGCATACTTAAGCATAATTAAATAGTTTTCCTCCTTGTATAAATGAAGCAGAATGAACAGTGGCAAAATCTCTGCTTTTGGACCCGTCAGAGGATTGGCAAGCTTATTCATGGGAAACCATTACATTAGTTCTAAACTAATTGTGTTGTAATATAAGGTCTAACATGACTTGGCACTGGTCTCTACTCCTAAACAAGGCTATGTCTATGCCATGTTAAATTGAAGAAGAATTATTGTTTTAAATAAATTAGTCTCTGGGATGGTTTTGCTCACTCTATGATTTTTCATATGTTGAAACGTAAATATCTGAATTTTATCCTAAGGCTTACACTCCTGCAAATCAAAAATACTTTAGTATATAAGGGCAATGAAAATTGAAAGTGCCTCTACTATGTATAATTTAATATACAGCACTAAAAAAGACAAGCTATAAAAATGAAATAAGAAAATGTTTCTGTCATCAATCAAAAAGGTGATCCTCAAGCCATTTCTAAATTGATACCAGAAAAGTAAAAAAGGAAATTAGCTCAGTAAATAAGTGGATTAAAGACTCATACCCAAAGGATTTGATAATTATACCTTAAAATGCAACAATTTTTGTTAAACTTTAACTTTTATATTTAAAAATGAATTTTAGTGGATTAACTTCAAAAGCATGTTTAAGAAGCTCACTCACGGTGGTAGAATTTCTACAGGAATTAAATAAGTACCTCTTTTCTTTTTCTTTTTTTATTCATATGTGCATACAATGTTTGGGTCATTTCTCCCCCCTTTCCCTACCCCTTCTCTTACCCCCCCCGCCCCCTCCATACCCGGTAGAAATTATTTTGCCCTTATCTCTAATTTTGTTGAAGAGAGAGTATGAAGGACCAAGGGTTTTTGCCAGTTAAGATAACGATAGCTATAAAGGGAGTTGACTCTCATTGATTTCCTGTGCATGTGTGTTACCTTCTAGGTTAATTCTTCTTGATCTACCCTTTTCTATGGTTCCTGCTCCCCTTCTCCTGTTGGCCTCAGTTGTTTTAAAGTATCTGCTTTAGTTTCTCTGTGTTGAGGACAAAAAATGCTATCTAGTTTTTTAGGTGTCTTACCTATCCTCATATCTCCCTTGTGTGTTCTCACTTTTATCATGTGCTCAAAGTCCAATCCCCTTGTTGTGTTTGCCCTTGATCTAATGTCTGCATATGAGGGAGAACATACGATTTTTGGTCTTTTGGGCCAGTCTAACCTCACTCAGAATGATGTTCTCCAATTCCATCCATTTACCAGCGAATGATAACATTCTTCTTCATGGCTGCCTAAAATTCCATTGTGTATAAATACTACATTTTCTTAATCCATTCGTCAGTAGTGGGGCATCTTGGCTGTTTCCATAACTTGGCTATTGTGAATAGTGCTGCAATAAACATGGGTGTACAGGTGCCTCTGGAGAAACCTGTGTCACAGTCTTTTGGGTATATCCCCAAGAGTGGTATTGCTGGATCATATGGTAGATCAATGTTTAGCTTTTTAAGTGCCCTCCAAATTTTTTTCCAGAGTGGTTGTACCAGTCTACATTACCACCAGAACTGTAAGAGGTTCCTTTTCCCCCCACATCCTTGCCAACACCTGTTATTAGTGGTGTTGCTAATGATGGCTATTCTACCGGGGTGAGGTAGAACATTAGCGTGGTTTTCATTTGCATTTCCTTTATTGCTAGAGATGGTGAGCATTTTTTCATGTGTTTTTTGGCCATTTGAGTTTCTTCTTTTGAGAAAGTTCTGTTTAGTTCACTTGCCCGTTTCTTTATTGGTTCACTAATTTTGGGAGAATTTAGTTTTTTAAGTTCCCTATATATTCTTGTTATCAGTCCTTTGTCTGATATGTAGCTGGCAAATATTTTCTCCCACTCTGTGGGTGTTCTCTTCAGTTTAGAGACCATTTCTCTTGTTGAGCAGAAGCTTTTTAGTTTTATGAAGTCCCATTTATCTATGCTATCTCTTAGTTGCTGTGCTGCTGGGGTTCCATTGAGAAAGTTTTTACCTATACCTACTAATTACAGAGTATTTCCTACTCTTTCCTGTATCAATTTAGAGTTTGTGGTCTGATATTAAGATCCTTGATCCATTTTGAGTTAATATTGGTATAGGGTGATATACATGGATCTAGTTTCAGTTTTTTGCAGACTGCTAACCAGTTTTCCCAGCAGTTTTTGTCGAAGAGGCTGTCTTTTCTCCATTGTATATTTTTAGCTCCTTTGTCAAAGACAAGTTGGTTATAGTTGTGTGGCTTCATATCTGGGTCCTCTATTCTGTTCCACTGGTCTTCATCTCTGTTTTTGTGTCAGTACCATGCTGTTTTATTGTTATTGCTTTGTAATATAGTTTAAAGTTAGGTATCGTGATACCTCCAGCATTGTTCTTTTGACTGAGTATTGCCTTGGCTATTCGTGGCCTCTTGTGTTTCCATATAAATTTCACGGTAGATTTTTCAATCTCTTTAATGAATGTCATTGGAATTTTGATGGGAATTGCATTAAACATGTGGATTACTTTTGGGAGTATAGCCATTTTTACTATGTTGATTCTACCAATCCATGAGCACGGGAGATCTCTCCACTTTCTATAGTCTTCCTCAATCTCTTTCTTCAGAAGTTTATAGTTTTCCTTGTAGAGGTCGTTCACATCCTTTGTTAGGTTTACACCTAAGTATTTGACTTTTTTTGAGGCTATTGTAAATGGAATTGTTTTCATATATTCTGTTTCAGTTTGTTCATTATTAGTGTATAGAAATGCTAATGATTTTTCTATGTTGATTTTATATCCTGCTACCTTGCTATAGCTATTGATGGTGTCTAGGAGCTTTTGAGTAGAGGTTTTTGGGTCTTTAAGGTATAGGATCATGTCATCTGCAAATAGGGATATTTTGACAGTTTCTTTACCTATTTGTATTCCTTTTATTCCTTCTTCTTGCCTAATACTCTGGCTAGGAATTCCAGTACTATGTTGAATAGGAGTGGAGGTAGTGGGCATCCTTGTCTGGTTCCTGATTTTAGAGGGAATGGTTTCAGTTTTTCTCCGTTAAGTATAATGCTGGCTGTAGGTTTGTCATATATAGCTTTTATAATGTTGAGGTACTTTCCTTCTATTCCTAGTTTTCTTAGAGCTTTTATCATGAAATGGTGTTGGATCTTATCAAAGGCTTTTTCTGCATCTATTGAGACGATCAAGTGGTTTTTGTCTTTGCTTCTGTTAATGTGGTTTATTACGTTTATTGATTTTCCTATGTTGAACCACCCCTGCATTCTTGGGATGAAGCCTACTTGGTCATGGTGAATGATCTTTTGATGTATTGTTGAATTCGGTTTGCCATTATTTTATTGAGGATTTTTGCATCAATGTTCATTAAAGAGATTAGCCTATAGTTCTCCTTTTTGGAGGTATCTTTGCCTGGTTTTGGGATAAGTGTAACACTGGCTTCATAAAATGTGTTTGGCAGTTTTCCTTCCCTTTCTATTTTGTGGAACAATTTAAGGAGGGGTGGTATCAGTTCTTCTTTAAAGGTCTGATAGAATTCAGCAGAGAATCCATCAGGTCCTGGACTTTTCTTTTTGGGGAGACTCTTGATTGCTGCTTCAATTTCATTTTTTGTTATAGATCTTTTCAGGTGATTAATAGCCTCTTGGTTCAATATTGGATTATCATATGTACCTAGAAATCTGTCCATTTCTTTAAGATTTTGAATTTGTTTGAATATTGGTACTTGAAGTAGTCTCTGATGATTTCCTGGACTTCCATGGTATTTGTTGTTATCTCCCCTTTTGCATTCTTGATCTACTAATTTGGGTTTTTTCTCTCCTCATTTTAGTCAAGTTTGCCAGGGCTCTGTCAATCTTGTGTATTTTTTCAAAGAACCAACTTTTTGTTTCATTAATTCTTTGTATGGTTTTTTTGGTTTCTATTTCATTGATTCAGCTGTTATTTTAATTATTTCTCTCCTATTTGTTTTGGGATTTTCTTGTTCTTGTTTTTCTTGGACTTTGAGATGTAATCTTAGGTCATTGATTTGGGATCTTTCAGTTTTTTTAATATATGCACTCATGGGTATGAACTTTCCTCTCAGGGCTGCCTTTGCTGTGTCCCATAGGTTCCGGTGGGTTGTGTTTTCATTTTCATTGACTTCCAGGAACTTTTTAATTTCCTCTTTTATTTTGTCAATGACCCATTGTTCATTAAGCAATGAGTTATTCAGTTTCCAGGAGTTTGCATGTTTTTTGTCTTTGTTGTTGAGTTCTAGTTTTATTGCGTTGTGATCAGATAGAATGCATGGTATAATTTCTATTTTCTTATATTTGCTGAGGCTTTCTTTGTGCCCTAGGATATGATCTATTTTGGAGATGGTTCCATGGCTGCTGAGAAGAACGT
This sequence comes from Castor canadensis, assembly GCF_047511655.1. Taxonomy (NCBI): domain Eukaryota; kingdom Metazoa; phylum Chordata; class Mammalia; order Rodentia; family Castoridae; genus Castor; species Castor canadensis. The sequence goes on along the minus strand of NC_133405.1, from coordinate 41,652,025 downwards.
ATATTGTGTAGAAGTTGGATGAAATGTTCTGTAGACATCAAGTCGGTCCATTTGATCTATTGTATATTTTAGGTCTAGGATTTCTTTATTGATTTTTTGTTTGGATGATCAATCTATTGATGATAATGGGGTGCTAAAGTCTCCCACGACCACTGTATTGGAGTTAATATTTGCTTTTAGGTCCTTCAGGGTATGTTTACTGAAATTGGGTGCATTGACATTGGGTGCATATAGGTTGATGATTGTTATTTCCTTTTGGTCTATTTCCCCTTTTATTAGTATGGAATGTCCTTCTTTATCTCATTTGATCAATGTAAGTTTGATGTCTTTTTGTCAGAGATTAGTATTGCTACTCCTGCCTGTTTTGGGGGGCCATTGGCTTGATAAATCTTCTTCCAGCCCTTCATCCTAAGCCTGTGCTTATTTCTGTCGGTGAGATGAGTCTCCTGTAAGCAACAAATTGTTGGATCTTCCTTTTTAATGGGGAATTAAGTCCATTAACATTAAGTGTTAGTACTGATAGGTATGTGGTGATTCCTATCATTTAGTTGTCTTCCTTATTTGAAGGTTTGATTGTGTGTACCTAAGTTGAGGTTACTCTCTACTTTCTTGCTTTTTCTATTCCTGTAGTTTGGTGCTGGCTGTCCTGTCATGGTTATGTTGGTTTTACTTTCTGTGTGCAGAATCCCTTGGAGAATTTTTTGTAGTGGTAGCTTTGTGGTCACATATTGTTTTAGTTTCTGCTTATCATGGAAGACTTTTATTGCCTCATCTATTTTGAATGATAGTTTTGCTGGGTAGAGTATCCTGGGGTTGAAGTTATTTTCATTCAGTGCCCAGAAGATCTTATCCTATGCTCTTCTTGCTTTTAATGTTTCTGTTGAGAAGTCTGCTGTGATTTTGATGGGTTTACCTTTGTTGTTATTTGTTTTTTCTCTCTTACAGCCTTCAGTATTCTTTCTCTAGTTTCTGTACTTGTTGTTTTAATGATGATATGCTATGGGGTAGTTCTATTTTGATCTGGTCTGTTTGGTGTTCTGGAGGCCTCTTGCATCTGTATGGGAATAGATTTTTCTAGATTTGGGAAATTTTCTGTTATTATTTTGTTGTATATATTACACATTCCCTTTGCTTGCACCTCTTCTCCTTCTTCAATGCCCATGATTCTCAGGTTTGCTCTTTTGATGGAATCGTTGAGCTCTTGCATTTTTTCCCACAGGTCTTGAGTTGTTTAACTAATAGTTCTTCAGTTTTTCCTTTAATTACCATTTCATCTTTGAATTCTGAGAATCTGTCTTCTGTTTGTTCTATTCTGCTGGATTGGCCTTCCGTTTTGTTTTGCAATTCTGTTTCATTCTTTTTTCTGAGTTTTTTCCATATCTTGAGTCGCTTCCTCTTTAATATTCTTTATTTTTGTCCTGAGTTCATTTATCTCTTTATTAATCAAGTTCTTTGTTTCACTTTGGTGTTTATACAGTGCTTCTATGATTTCTTTTATTTCTTGTGCTTTTTCAAATTCTCTATTTTTGTCTAGGAATATCTTGAGTGTCTCCTGTACATTTTGGTTGACTAAATCCAGTATCATCTGTATAAAATTCTCATTGATTACCTGTAGTATTTCTTCTTTTAGACTGTTCTTGTGAGCTTCATTGGGTTCTTTGGCATAGTTCATCATTTTGTTGGAGTCTGGATCTGAATATCTGTTTTCTTCATTTCCCTCTGGCTCCTGTACTAATTTTTTGCTGTGGGGAAACTGGTTTCTCTGTTTTTTCTGTCTTCCTGTCATTGCCCTTGGTGTTGTTATTGTCCCTGTACTGTGTGCAATTAAGTATTTTCTAGCTTGTAATAATAACAATGGTGATATTTAAAATGGAAGGGTGAGAGAAGATGGAAAGCAAAGAAGTTAAAGAAAAAGGGAATAACAAATAAACAAATAAGTAGAAAAAAATAAAACAAACAAAAAACCTAAAAAATTTCAAAGATATAAACAGGGAGAGACAGTGTACGAATCAACAGTAAGCTGAACAGGCATTAGAGAGACAGAGAGAGGATTGAATATAAAAAATCAAAATAAAAAATAAATAAATGAAAAAAATTAAAAAAGAAAAATCTCCAAGTTCAAATGGAATAAAGTTTCAGTCTTAATAATTTTCATCTTCTCCCTCAGCCTCCAATCCTGGAGATGGTATCTCAGAAGTAGTTCTGTCATTGTCTCATCAAAGTGGAAAAAAACAAAACAAACAAAAAAACCCCCACAATGTGCCCCTAGTTCAAATGCAATACAGTTTCAGTAAGTTTTTCAGCATGCAGGTGTAGTTGGGTTGTTGTCTCATCAAAGGTAGGGAGACAAAAAAGGAGTCTGGAGATAGTTCTGTGAATGGCTATCTACTGCTGTGGCTTGTCTGCCCACTGCTGTCAGCCTGATGTTGCTGGAGTCTTTATTTATGCAGATCTCAGGAGTGAGCTTAACACTCACCTAGCCCCTCAGGCTTTGTTTACTAAAGTTCTCCTGGGTGTGAGCCACCGGTACAAGCTTTCCCCTTTCCAAGCACACTGGGAGAGGTGACACTGCACCAGCTTTCTCAGGCTGGCCTGTTTATTTACAGCTCATGTGGGAAGTGGGTCTTCCCCCCTCTCCTGTGGAGTTTTCTTCCCACCACCACTTTTACAAGCTTTCCTGCTCCTGGTTGCTGGACATGTGCTGCTGCTCCTGCCTTCTCCAGCTGGCTTGTGAAGGATTTCCCTCTCCCCATTTCAGTGCTCAGGGCTCCCCGCACTCTTTGCTACATGTCTTTTTTGTTGTTATTGCTTATTATTTAGGTTTTTTTCTCTTTTTTCCCTGGGTGGGGGTTGGTCTGTCCAGGGGCCTATGCTGATCTGGCCCAGGGTTGTCTGTGGGAGTATCATATACTGCTTAGCTCACTTTGTGGTCTATGTCATCCCAAGCTATCTGGGCAGTGGCATCTGGTGGCAGCGTGGGAGCCCTCCTGGTTTCTCTGTTTAACATGGAGTGGAGATGCTATGCACAGGCTGGAGGTGTGGAGGAGTCCTAAATAAACACCTCTTATCACAAGAATGCTACTATTCCCAGAAATAGGTGGTGAAGTGTTTTCTTTCTATTGAGATGTGAAACAATACTTTATTAAGAAAGCATTTGAAATTAGTAAATACATATGATACTTGTTTGGTAAGAGTTCTAGAAAAAGTAGATTATCCTTTTTTTGTCTTTTTTGAGAGAAGGTTTCACTGTGTAACCCAGGTTGACCTCAAACTGTCTGTGTAGCACAGGTTGGCTCCAAACTCAGAATCCTCTTGTCTCAGCCTCTCCAGTGAAATGATTACAGGTTTTTGTCACCACTCCTAACTATATTACTCTTGCTATCACATGAATAAGGCATTTTTAGAGCCTTCATCTTATTTATTCATCTGCAAAAGCATATTCCATAGTGAGGCAGTTTAGTATACCATATAAAAATCCTTCTTAATCAGGTGGTCTATGTTCTATTTCTATATATCCTGCTTATTTAGTTTTGTGATTCTTGGTAAGTCAACTGACCATTTAGAGCTTCAGTTTGCTCATTTATTAAATGTCAATAATTGTAACAAAATGTTATTTGTTTGTCAAATGAAGATAATAATAATTGAAAATTTTTGTTAAATTGTAGTATTTTTGCTATTTTAATTTGGTGTGTTTAAACTGAAGATTTTCCCATTCCTAGTAGTGTTGATAATGTGGCAAGTATTGGTTGAGGTGGAGGATTAATTCATAAAGATTAGTATAAGATATCATGTCAGTTTCTCTATAATACCATAGGCAAATAAATATATATAATCATGCAAATTGGCTGAACTAACTTGATAGCATTTTGGATAGGAAGGAGATATTGGAACTAAATTGGTCTATAACAGTTTGAACGAGTAGTCCTTTTAAAAAGACAATTACAGACTTGAGAGAGAGAGTACTTTTTGTGGGGGGGCTGAATTTCAGAAGTGCCAATATGCTGGATTTATAATTAAGAAAATGAAACATTTTCAGAAATTCTAGATAGGACTTTGAAATTAAATGTAGCACAACATAAACATAAGTAAATGACAACATGATGTGTTAAAACTATTCTTAATGTTTCAAGCTTCATAATAAGTATTCTAAAAAGCAAATTAAAGTACTCTTCATTGTTTCATTTCCCTCCTTTTATTCTTTGCTTTGTTTTTCTTTGTTTTGTTTTATTGAGACAGGGTCTTGCTATGTAGCTCAGGCTGACCTTAAACACATGATCCTCCTACCTCAACCTTCCAAGTTCTGGGATTACAGGTGTATACTACCATGCCCAGCTCTCTCATTTTTTAAAAAAAAATTTTTAGAATATCCCATTTTATTGTAGTAAAAAGACTTAACATAAGATCTTCCCTTTTAACAAATTTTAAGTGTGAAATCCAACACTGTTGATTATAGGTATAAGGACAGTACTGCAGATCTCTAGAACTTATCTTGCTTAACTGAAACTTTCTGTCTACTCCAGCCACTGGCAACCACCATTGCACCCCTTGTTTCTATGCATTTGACTATTTTAGATATCTCATTGCATATTTAGGTTGATTTCACATCTTGGCTATTGTGAATAGTGCTACAGTGAACATGGAAGTGCTAATATCTCTTTTTGATACTGATGTCAATTCTTTGGATAAATACTCAAACATAGGATTGGTGGGTCATATGATTATTCTCTTTTTTACTTTTTGGTGAACCTCCATACTGTTTTCCATTTCACATTGCCACCAACTGTGTGTGAGAATTTTTGTATCTCCACATACTCATCAATATTTGCCATCTGTTTGTTTTTAAATAATAGTCATCGTGCAGGTGTGAACTGATGTCACATTATGGTTTTAACCTGTGAGAACTTTCGTTTAAGATAACTTTGTTAATGATTCTTATTAATGATTTGGATGAACATATTCATGACATGATAATCAAATCAAAGAACTCAAGAGCTCATGAGAGTCCAGGCATGGTAACACATGCCTGTAATCCCAACTGCTCAGGAGGTGGATGCATGAGAATTTCAAGTTCAAGGTCAGCCTGGGCAAAAGTTATTGAGACCTTATCTCAAAAAATAAAGTAAAACAAAAGGGCTGGTAGCATGGCTCAAGTGACAAGAGCAGCTAATATTGCAAAGGAAAACAAGAATCTGGAATATTGGGCTGAAGCTATCAAAATGAAATTTAATACACCTTCAATTTGTTTCTCAAGCACAATTATTTAAGTATAGCATGAATATAACATAGCCAAATAGTGTTATGAAAGCAAAGGGTGTGAGTATTTGAATTTACTGTAGTTCCTGAGGTTTCTAATGAAAGCTATTCTGAAAAACCCAAGAAGCTGTTTCTTGAAGTCCAGTAGGACTTGGTGTAATGCTATAGTAGGGTTACTGTTCTCCTACAAAGTATTAAAAATGGATGAAGGCTAATTCTGCTTCTTCCTGCTATCTTTTCTCTCTCTTTATTCTCACACTGGGGTTGAGAGTGAAACTGGTATAAGACTCAGGAGAAAGTATGCAGTTATTGCTTCTAAGAGAAGAGTTAGAAATTATGGTCATTTTTATTATGTCAGGAAATATATATGTATATATAATTTTGAGTTTTTGTTCTTGGATTTGAACATTAAATCTCACCAGTATTAGAGGTGTTTCATTATACAAGCAATTAATAACTGTTAATAAATAAAAACAGAGTCAAGAACAAAGGTCAAGTGTGTGTAATTTGAGTTACAATGGTTACATTCTCTTCAACAAAAATAGGCCTTAAATATTGTAGACTTTTTCTTGCCTTCTGTATTAGGGCAGTGCTCTCAAGAGAGAATCTGGAGATTATACCTATATCCATATCTAGTATAACTAGCTATACACACAGACACACATATATATCCCATGTTTGTATATATATATATATATATATATATATGGAGAGAGAGAGAGAGAGAGACATGTATGTCCCACATATGTAGATATGTATATATCTATATATATACATACAGACACACATATATAACTCATATATATATATATATATACAGAAAGATAGTTTTATTATAAGGAATTGACTAGTGATTATGGAGGTACATATCCTAATCTGAGGGATAGGCAAACAGGCTAGAGATTCAGGTAAATGTTGCAATCTGAATCCAAAAACAATCTGCTGCCAGAATTCTTTCTTTTTTTTTCAGAATTGATTCTTATATGGGAAAATCATTCTTGTTTTATTAAGGCCATCAACTGATTGGATCAGCCATACTCACATTGTGGAAAAAAATCTGCTTTACTTGAAGTTTGCTGATTCAATTTTTAATCTCAGTCAAAAAACCCAAAAACTTTTATAGAGACATCCAGAATAATAAAAACCAAACATCTGAGCACCATGTGTAACCAAATTTATATCTACTTTGTTTTAAGGTCCTAAAACTGGGGCTGGAGATTTGGCTCAGGTGATAGAGCACCTGCTTTGCAAGTGTGAAGCCCTGAGTTCAAACTCCAGTCCCATCAAAAAAAAATCCTAAAACTCTTCATACTTAAATTTCTAGGTTTGTTATCTAAACAAGAGGCATCAATCACTCTCTGGAAGTTTCCAGAACTAAAGGCATAGTATAGAAGGACAATTAATGAGACTTCCTTTAGAGCATATGCTAAAAACTCAGATTAAGATAAAAATGTGTTGATTCATTGAAAAAATATCTCCAAGCACTTAAATGTGCCAGTCCAGCACCCTGATATACACTGAACATAACATGGAGGGTATGAGTATTGGCCTCTGCCCTCATTGAGGGTAAACTAAGGTTAATGGATAATAGTTAAAGCATCACATAAAGAAACATAAAAGTACTACTGATATAAATGCTAAGAATTCTACAGTGCTTTGGAATCTTTTCATTCTCACTCATTTTGAGTATTCAAAAGTGACACGATATGAGATAGGATAGATGATTAGTGGGTAAGAATCTTAGTAATGAAAGCTATATGGTCATTTTTATACCCCTTAAATAATCATGTCACAACTTTGGAAACAGGTTGTCTGAAGAAAATGTAAGTCATATCATATGCTCCAACATAAATTAACTCCAGAAGAAATATCGTCAAATGTAATTTTTCATGTTTCTTTGAACTGACTCTTATAATTTCTCAGGGGAGAGAAAATAGTAGTGTATAATCTACATGTGGAAGAATTATTTAGTTATACTACCATATGCTTAAAAATCTTGATTTATATAAATTGTTTTGAGATGAAAAATGCTTATTTATTCCTTACTCTGAGAATATAATCACATTTCAAATTCTATCCTTTTAATATCCGTAATTGTGTTGGCTATTTTCTGAGCGCCAAATACTGTGTTAGCTATTGTGGACAATTAAAAAATCAAATCATACACATATCATGGGCACTTAGTTTCTTTGTGCATGGAGTTGAAATCTCTTTATGTCAAACAGTAAATAATGTTGTAATGGTCTGTACTTGAACATACTTGTATGACATACTACTCCAAGAAGTAGAACACTAATGGAATGTGTGCATTTTAGATGTTTATATTTTGGTTGAGCCTACTGATATCATTTAAATTAGGCATTCTCTACTATTCTCAGTCTTAGGACACATTTTAATATAAATATGAATAAACTCACAATAGTATTTTTACTTTCAGCATAGTTCAACTGAGAACATATATAATTATAAACAACAATGGATTTATAAACCTCTTAAAGAAATTTGTATTTTATTCTCTACAAAAGCATGTACATTTGAACAGTTTTAATATACAGATGTAGTTTGCATATTTATTTAGCTTACTACTACCATTTGATGCATGGAGTCTCAGGGCCATAAATATGGAATCATTGAAACAAGGACATTCCCCAGAGAGTTTAGATATTAATTAAAAGTCATGAAGACATGAGGAGGCAGTGAAAGGTGAACACTAGGTCATGGAGAAGAGATTTACAGAAAGGACATGGATGAAATTTCTCCTGAAACACAGACTTTAAATGGCATCCCAGCTTCCTCCTACTTGTCCTGGAAAATCTTTTCATATTTCCTTTAGTTCAGGCTGATTAAAATATATGAGCAAATTTTAGTTTAATAGATAGTCTAACCATATCGATCCTTTCACTCAAAAGATCTCAACATCTCATCAATTAGCTATTTTGGCAAAAGTGGGTTTGGGGGAATGTTAGTAGACATGAGATGGAAGAAGAGAATGAGGAACTTAGTCATGTCTTATGTCATTTACAGACAATGATAAGCCTTCTTAGAGCACTGCCAGCTACTATAATTCTTCATCCACTTCACTTCAGCCAATAAGTTCACAACTTATATTTAGACCCATAGTTGTATATGTCTTAAAGATATCTAAGACTACGTTCTTCCCTCACTCTTCTATGTACACATTTGAATTAAGCAAAAATTGGTAACAGTTTAAAGGTAGAAAAGTTTACTACTATATGCAATTACAGATATCCTGTATAAACACATTTCCTGGAGTAGATAGGTTGATCAACAATCAGGGGGCTTACCTGGCAGAGGCCAGAGCACACTTAGATAAATACTAAAAGCAAATCATGACTTAGAAATATTGGGAAAGAAAGAAAACAACTTGTAACTGGAAATGAGGCAAAGTGAGAATGAGTTTAGTTGAAAATTAAGTTGGACTCAGTACTGTAAATGTGAACTCAGAGTAACATCTTGTGTAAAAGTCAGAAATTCATATAATCTGAGATTAGGGCCTTCTAAGCACCAGGAACCATTTTACATAAACTGAGACAACAAATAAATAAACTGATACCTTCATTTATTACTTTAGACAGCAAGACACTTAAAGTTCTATCATAGTGGCTACACATCAAAACAAAGAGAATTCAGAATGACAAACATTTTGGATAGCCTGTTAGAGCAGGACTTTGGATAAATACAAGGGATTTCTGATTAGGATTCATTTGTTCATGGATCAGGAAAAAATTGAACATTTGCCAGATGCTTTTTGTGATTCTGGAAATACACATTTTCAATAACCACAGAATATAGTAAAAGACATGAACATGTCAAGAAAATAATTGTGATACATCTAAGTTTCTACATTAAAGAAATATTTCTCAAGCAGCTATTATATGCCAGCCAACATTTGATTCAATAAGGATATAAGATATAGGGATGAGACAGACAGGCATGATTTTTATTTTTATGGAGGTTGGAGGTTGGAGGTTAGAATACAGCATGGTATCATAGAAATCTTTTATGCACTGATGAGGATTCCAGAATTAAGGAAATACATGTGTACCTTAACTCCTAAGTAGTAAATAGTTTTTTTCAGCTCCTATGCTTATATAAATTCTTTCTTATCACCCAACATAGTACTTTATTTACATATGCATCCTTTTTCTTCTTTCCTGCTAGATGTATCTCTAAAACTACCTTGCCATATTATCTGGCCCTTTCTCAATAGTGTCTGTTGCTCTTAATGAATTATTGTGAAGGAATAGAAGGTAGAAGTAAGAAAAAGGTAAAAGAACATAGAAAATCTCATTCCTTAGGCTGTAATCACATAGAAAAGAGACCCTAGCCTAGCCCTAGTGCTAAGTTTTTATGGGGTGATAGTTGATGTGCTTAGGCAAATAGACAATTGAGGACTGTCAGTAAAAGAAGGAAATAATATCTTCCAAAACAAAGCTGTGAATATTATGAATAGGTAACAGATTTAGCTCCTCTTGGGCTTTTGGTTCACCTTAGATTATGTATATTTGACATAAAGTAAAAGATAATGATACAGAAGAGTGGGATTTCTTAAACAATCTATGTTTGTGTTCTTAGAATTGCAATCAAAAAGAGTTACAGAAAAGGTGCATACTACTTAGGGTAAAAGAAGAGGGTCAGGAAGCCTATGATACCAGTTTAAAAGACACTTGGTAGAGAGGTCAATTTGTGGTCAAACTGTTCATGTCTTGTTAATTTGCTAATTTGGTGATGCTCTAGATCTATTTCACGACCACAGAGGTTTGAGGTTAGGAGAGCTCAAAACCATTAAGACATAATTTGAGGAATGTTGTAATTTGGATCTTAATTTTACTACTAAGGTTCATCATAATGTGGCATGCTTTGGATTCTGGTCACCATCCAATGGTCTATCAGATACCTTTGATTTTCTCAGATCTTGAAAGGTCACTTTTGATATGAACTAGCAAAATAAGATGTTTTTTTCTTCATTGTTAGCTGGGATCAAAACCTAGGAAGAGTGTGAATTTAAAGGGACTGGGATGAAGGAAAGAAAAGGAAATTTGAGTGGAAAGCATTGTCATGGGGGACAAATTAGGCTACAGGGCCACCTTGGGGGTGTTTTTTAACATTGTTAAGAAGTAAAGTGCTAATTTGGGATGGCTAAGAGACAGCTTGGAATGACTTGGCATCTGAGAAGGATAGCAGCTAGGACCTAGGGTAAATTTGCAGAAACTGTCATGCCAAAGACATGGTTTTAGTACAGGATTCACAATCAGTAAGTACATGATGCACAATTTCTTTTTCCTATGTGGTTGAAGTACAAAATCTCTGTCAAATATGCAAGTATCAAAAAAATGTGATGTTAGGTAGGCCCAGTATCATTTCTATCCTGACATTAGAATCTCAGACAAAAAATTGTATAATAATTAGTTTATTAAATTAGCAGGTAAACACACAATTTGGTAAACACCCCTTTGAAAAGATTTTGCAAGGTCATTGTTAGGCAGTCCCTAAACAGCTGATTCTCCTTGGAATTGGGGAAAGATTTAAGATTATCAAAGATGTTACACTAAGTACTGTTTGTGCATTATGCCTGACTTTGTATTGTAAGAACATAGAGAATAATCATGACTGTAAGCCATAGTATTTATCGGCTTATTCTTGTAACACCTCTATTTCATTGCTTTTCTTGGTAAAGATTATGCTTTAGATTAGTTGACATTTCATTTGCATCTCTCATCCCAGAAATATATAGTGTATTTTTAAAGAGTAGCTTATTCTTTAAAAATGGATGGAAAATTCTCTCAAACATAAGAAAGCGAGAAGTATATCATAGTGTATAACAATTCCATAGTGTTCTAACTGTGCTGAATGTAAATTTTGTAAAGCTATTGCTGTCTAATTATGTTTCACCAGGTCTTACAAAATGTCCACACAGCTCTGGCACTTATCCTTAAAAGTCACTAAGCAATAACAAGTGCCAAGAAAATTAATGCCTCCTGTCTTAGGAACACACATGCAGAGCCCATATGTTGGAAAATTGGTCTAAGATCTGTTTGCATGATCAATTCTTTTGCAACACTTAAACATGGAATTTAAGGATTCTGAAGCAATTAAGTCAAGTGTGTCTGCATGAAATCAATTAATATTATCATGGCATTTTTAAGCAAAAAATACATTTCATTTAAAGAGATTACAAGGCTAATATTGACAATAATATTTCATTCCTTTGGAGGTATCAAAAAGGTTATATTTTCATTGCATTTTTTCTATTTTTTATTCATTTATTCATATGTGCATACATTGTTTGGTCCATTTATTCCCCCTGCTCCCCGACCCCTTCCTCTCCCCTCCAAATCCCCCTTACTTCCAGGCAGAACCTGTTCTGCCCTTTTCTCCAATTTTGTTGAAGAGAAGACATAAGCAATAATAAGAAAGACAAAGTGTTTTTGATAGTTGAGATAAGGATAGCTATACAGAGAGATTCCTAGCATTGCTTCCATGCACAAGTGTGTTACACCCCAAATTGATTCATCTCTACCAGACCTCTTCACTACTTCCTGGTCACCTTCCCATATTGAACTCTGGGTATTGTGATACTTCCAGCATTGCTTTTTTTGCTGACTATTGCCTTGGCTATTCGTGGTCTATTGTGGTCTTAAATGAACTTTATGGTAGATTTTTCAACCTCTGTGATGAACGTCATTGGGATTTTGATGGGAATTGCATTAAATATGTAGATTGCCTTTGATAGTATAGCCATTTTGATTCTACTAATCCATGAGCATGGGAGATTGTTCCACCTTCTGTAATCTTCCTCGATCTCTTTCTTCAGGGGTTTGTAGTTGTCCTTGTAGAGGTCATTCACATCCTTTATTAAGTTTACTCCTAGGTATTTGATTTTTTTTGAGGCTATTGTAAATGGAATTGTTTTCATATATTCTTTCTCAATTTGTTACTTATTGGTATATAGAAAAGCTAATGGTTTTTGTAAGTTGATTTTGTATCCTGCCACCTTGCTGTAGCTGTTTATGGTGTCCAGGAATTTTGGGGTAGAGTTTTTTGGGTCTTTAAGATATAGGATCATGTCATCTGCAAATATAGATATTTTGACAGTTTCTTTACCTATTTGTATTCCTTTTATTTCTTCTTCTTGCCTAATTGCTCTGGCTAAGAAATCCAGGAATATATTGAATAGGAGTGGGGATAGTGGGCACCCTTGTCTAATTCCTGATTTTACAGGAACTGGTTTCAGTTTTTCTCCATTAAGTATGATGTTGGCTATAGGTTTGTCATATATAGCTTTTATAATGTTGAGGTACTTTCCTTCTATTCCTAGTTTTCTTAGAGCATTGATCATGAAGTGGTGTTGGATGTTACCAAAGGCTTTTTCTGCATCTATTGAGATGATTAAGTGGTTTTTGTCTTTGCTTCTATTAATGTGCTGTATTACATTTATCGCTTTGCATATGTTGAACCACCCTTGCATCATGGTGAATGATTTTTCTGATGTGTTGTTGGATTCAGTTTGCCATTATTTTATTGAGGATTTTTGCATGGATGTTCATTAAAGAGATTGGCCTATAGTTCTTTTTGGAGGTGTCTGTCTGGTTTAGGGATGAGTGTAATACTGGCTTCATAAAATGGGTTAGGCAGTGTGCCTTCCCTTTCTATTTCATGGAACAGTTTAAGAAGAATTGGTATTAGTTCTTCTGTAAATGTCTGATAAAATTCAGCAGAGAACCATTAGGTTCTGGACCTTTCTTTATTGGGAGACTCTATTGCTGCTTCAATTTCATTTTGTGTTATACATCTATTCAGGTGTTTAATATCCTCTTGGTTCAATTTTGGGTGGTCATCAGTATCTAGAAATTTGTCCATTTCTTCATGATTTTCAAATTTATTAGAATATAGGTTTTCAATGTAGTCTCTGATGATTTCCTGGATTTGCATGGTGTTTGTTCTTATCTCCCCTTTTGCATTTCTGATTTTACTGATTTGGGTTTTTTCCTCTCCTCATTTTAGTCAGGTTTGCCAGGGGTGTGTCAATCTTGTTTATTTTTTCAAAGAACCAGCCTTTTGTTTCGTTGATTCTTTCTATGGTTTCTTTTGTTTCTATTTCACTAATTTCAGCCCTTATTTTTATTATTTCTCTTTCTGCTTGTTTTGGGATTTGCTTGTTCTTGTTTTTCTAGGAGTTTGAGATGTATCATTTGGTCATTGATTTGAGATCTTTCTGTCCTTTTAATATATGCACTCATGACTATCAATTTTACTCTTAGGACTGCCTTCACTGTGTCCCATAGGTTCCGGTAGGTTGTGTTTTCATTTTCATTAACTTCCAATAACCTTTTAATTTCCTCTTTATAACATCAATGACCCATTAATCATTGAGCAATGTGTTGTTCAGCTTCAAATTGTTTCCATGTTTTTTACTGTTGTTTTTGTGGTTGAGTTCTAGTTTTAATGCACTGTGGTCAGATAGACTGCATGGGATTATTTCAATTTTCTTATATTTGCTGAGGCTTGCTTTGTGCCATAAGATGACCAGTTTTGGAGAAGGTTCCATGGGCTGCTGAGAAGAATGTATATTGTGCAGAAGCTGGATGAAATATTCTGCAGATATCAACTAGGTCCATTTGATGTATGGTGTGATTTAGTCTAGAACTTCTTTTTTGATTTTTTGTTTGGATGACCTATCTATTGGTGATAGGGGGTATTAAGTTCTCCCACTACCACTGTGTTGGAGTCCATATATGCTTTTAGGTCCTTCAGAGTATGTTTGATGAAATTGGGTGCACTGACATTGGGTGCATATAGGTTGATAATTATTATTTCCTTTTGGTGTATATCCCCTTTTATTACTATGAGTGTCCTTTTTTATCTCATTTGATCAATGTAGGTTTGAAGTCTACTTTGTCCCAGATAAGTATTGTTACTCCTGCCTGTTTTCGGAGACCATTGGCTTGGTTAATCTTCTTCCAGCCTTTGACCCTAAGCCAGTGCTTGTTTCTGTCAATGAAGTGGGTCTCCTATAGACAACAGGTTGTTGGATCTTCCTTTTTAATCCAGTTTGCCAAATGGTGTCTTCTGATGGGGGAGGTAAGTCCGTTAACAATTCTGTGTTAGTATTGATAAATACATGGTGATCCCTGTCATGTAGTTGTATTTGTTGATTAAGGGTTTGATTGTGTGTAGCTGGATCAGTGTTACTCTTTACTTTCTTGCCTTTTCTTCTCCTGTGGTTTGGTATTGCATGCCCTTTCATGGTTTTGTTTGCTTTCATTTTCTGTGTGCAGAATTCCTTGGAGAATCTTTTGTAGTGGTGGCTTGGTGGTCATATATTGTTTTAGTTTCTTTTTATCATGGAAGACTTTTATTGCTCCATCTATTTTGAATAATAGTTTTGCTGGATAGAGTATCTTAGGATTGAAGTTATTTTCATTCAGTGCCTGGTATTCTGGTATACCTCACTCCATGCTCTTCTTCCTTTTAAGGTTTCCGTTAAGAAATCTGCTGTGATTTTGATGGGTTCACCTTTGTATGTTATTTGGTTTTTCTCTCTTACAGCCTTCAATATTTTTTCTCTATTCTCTGTGCTTGATGTTTAATGATAATATGTTGTGGGGTAGTTCTATTTTGGTCAAGTCTGTGTGGTGTCATGGAGACTTCCTGTACCTCAATGGGCACAACTGTCTCTAGATGGGAAATTTTCTATTATTTTTTTGAATATATTACACATTCCTTTTCCT
Source organism: Castor canadensis (assembly GCF_047511655.1). Classification (NCBI taxonomy): domain Eukaryota; kingdom Metazoa; phylum Chordata; class Mammalia; order Rodentia; family Castoridae; genus Castor; species Castor canadensis. The sequence goes on along the minus strand of NC_133405.1, from coordinate 41,637,020 downwards.
TGTACCTCTTCTCCTTCTGCAATGCCCATGATTCTCAGGTTTGGTCATTTTATGGAGTTAGTGAGTTCTTGCATATTCCTTTCACAGGTCTTGAGTTGTTTGGCTAGTAGCTCTTCAGTTTTTCCTTTAATTTCCATTTCATCTTCAAGTTCTGAGATTCTGTCTTCCACTTGTTCTAGTCTGCTGGAGTGGCCTTCCATTGTGCTTTGTATTTGTTTCATTCTTTTTTCTGAGGTTTTCCATATCACGGGTCACTTCCTCCTTAATATTGTCAATTTTCATCTCTGTTTCACTTTGATGTTTATTTAGGGCTCCTATGAGTTCATTTGTTTCTGTGTCTTCTCATATTCTTCATTTTTGGTGTCTTGGAATTTCTTGAGTGCCTCTTGTACATTTTGGTTGACCATGTCTAGTAAAATATCCATAAAATTCTCAGTGATTACTTGCAGGATTTCTTCTTTCAGAATGTTCTTATGGGCTTCATTGGGTTCCTTGGTTTACTTTATCTTTGTTTTGTTGGAGTCTGGAACTGGGTATCCATTTTCTTCATTTCCCTCTGAATCCTGTATTAAATTATATCTGGGGGGAGAATGGTTTCCATCCCTTTTTGTCTTCCCATAGCTCCACTTGGTACTGTGTAACTATGTTCTTGATAGGCTATTTGTGGTTTCAGTCACCTGTTTTCTTTCCCTTGATTTAATTTTGTTTTTTGGGTATGTTGGATTTTAGGTTAGTTTATGTATGCAATTTCTGTGGGGGTCTGCAGGTAATTTAGTATTAGCTAACTCACAATAATAAAACTAACAAAATTAAACTAAACAAAAACAAAAACAAAAAAGAAACGAAAACCCAAGCAATCAATAGGGAGAGATGGACAAATATACACAGACAAACAGGACACAAAACAAATCAAACAAACAAACAAAAATTCCAGGTTAAGGAACAATAGAATTTCAGTCTTAGTAGTTCTGGTGTTACTCCTTCATTATTCAGTGTTGGTATTTAAGGAAAGGCTCTGTCTTAGTCTCACCAGGTGGCTGGGGAGTCTTGCCAGTTTTTTTTCCTGTCTTTCTGTGGCAGCTGCTTAGTCAGCTCCTCCCTCAGTGAGGTGTGGCAGTTTGAGTTTGTATATTGTCCTCAGGTTCCGAAGAACAGCTCTGTATCCCACCAGCCATCTTGCTTTGGAGTTGGTTTTTTGCTGTGTTGGTTTACTGGGGGCTTGTTTCTTTGCCTTGCTCCCTTTCTCTGGGGCAAGGTCAGAGATCCATCAGCCGGCTCCCTGCTGTCAGTGTGATATGATGATTTGCTGATTGTTCTTCAATTTTTCAGCATCGTTTGACTTTGGATGTTGCTCACTGGCTCAGGAGATGAGCTTTGTGGACTGCAATCTGCCCTATTTCAGGCAGTGGCTTATCACCTGACCTCTGTTGGCCCTTCTGCCTTTCCAGCCTTTATTTACTGAAAGTTCCTGTGGAGATCAGCTCCTTGCCTCTCCTCCCCCTTCCTGCATGTTTACATCACCCTGCCCTCTCTGCTGCATGTTCCTTTGCAGTTCCTGGTTTATTATTCAGTTTTTCCTTGTGGGGTGGGGTGTCAGTCTGTCCATGGGGCTATGCTGGTTTACCCCAGGGGTGGCTGTGGGAATACCATGTGTTGCTTGTTGCTCACCTGTTGGTCTGCTGGATGTCTCCCAAGCAGGTTTGGAGCCTGTGTCTGCTGGTGTGGGAGCCCTCCTGTTTTCTCAGTGTAACGTGGTGTGGAGAAGCTTTGTATGGGCTAGGGGTTCAGGGTTTCAAAGTTTTGATTCATCTTGGTGCTTTTTATCTGCCAAGTGTGGCTTCAGTGTCTCAGCAAGATTTTTGATTTACAGAGCTCACGCTGTCTGCTTCTGCACTGTAGTCACCATCTTGGGTCCTCCCCTCATTGCAATATTATTGAAACCTTTTTAAACCAGCATTTAAGTCTATGTTACAGTATTGTTAACTATATGTGTATTGTTATGCAAATGTTTCTGGAACATTTGCCTCTTGAATAGCTGAAACTGTATCTATTGACCTATAAATCACCAGTTCCTCCTCTTCTTTGCTCCAAGCAACAATCACTCTGCTTTCTGTTTTTGTTAGTCTATTTTTTATTTTCTGTAATAAGTGGAACCACACAGTATTTGTCTTTTGTCATTTCCTTAATTTACCTACCTTACACAACTTTATTTTGAGAATTGTTTATTTATTTATTTATGCAAGGGATCAAACCCATGACTCCCACTGAGCCACACTCCCAGCTCCTTATTTTGCCTATCATAATATACTCATAGTTTATCCATGTTGTAGCATATAACAAGATTTCCTTCTTTTTAAAAAGCTAACAGTTTTCCATTTTATCTATAACTTACATTTTCCTTAATTTATTGACAGGCATTTAAGTTGCTTTCACATCTTGGCTATTGTGAACAATGCTGCAATGAACACAAGTGTGCAGATATCTCTTTGTAATCCCGTTTTCAATTCTTTGGAACATATATCCAGAAGTAGTATTGTTAAATCATATGGTAGTTCTATTTTAAAATTTTTGAGGACCATCCATACTATTTTTCATAGTGGCTATACTATTTCATATCCCACCAACAGTGTGCAAGAGTTCCAATTTCTCTACATCCTTGCCAAAATGTGTTAGTTACTGATTTAAAAAAAATAACAACAATCCTAATGAATGTGAACTGATTTTTCAGTTGGTTTTTTGTGATGATTAGTGATATGAACATTTTTTCTTATGCTTGTGGGCCATTTTTTGGAGAAAAATTTTTGAAGAAATATTTATCTATTCACTTCTTCTACCCTTTTTTAATCAGAAAATTTGTTATTTTATTATTGAGTTATAAGAGTTCTTTATATGTTCTGGAAATTATCCATTGTCTTATGTATGTTTTGTAAACATTTTGTTCCATTCCAAGGGCTGTCTTTTCACCCCATTGATTGTTTTTGTTTGTTATGCAGAACTTGTAAGGTTCAATGTCATCCCATTTGTTTATTTTGCTTTTGTGTCCTGGAATTTTGTTATCATGTCCAAGACCTGTATCATGAAGATTTCTCCCTATGTTTTCTCCTGAGAGTTTCAAGTCCCAGTTTCAAGTATTATGTTTAGATCTTTAATATATTTTGAATTAGTGTTTGTGTATGGTGTAAGATATGGGCCCATCTTCATTGTTTTGCATGTGGATATTAGTTTTCTTAGCATCATTTGTTGAGGAGTCCATTCTTTCCCTATTGCATAATAAAGGCAACTTGTTGAAGATCATTAGACCATATATGCATGAGAGTTTGTTTCCGGGCTTTTTGCCATCCCAGTTGATAAGAAATGTATGTGTGTGTGGTTTTTTTTTTTTTTCAAGATGGAAAATAGCCAAAGGACCCTGGCACCCTGAGTTCCATGATTTCAGAAGAATACCTCAGATTTGTGGTAGTAAGGATCTGGTCTATTTTGGAGAAAGTTCCATAGGCTGCTGAGAAGAATGTATATTGTACTGTTGCAGGATGGAAGGCTCTATAGACATCTGTCAGGTCCATTTGATCCATAAAGACATTCAATTCTGGAGTTTCATTGTTGATTTTTTGGTCTGGATGACCTATCTATTGGTGATGGAGGTCTATCAAAGTCTCCCACCTCTGCTCTGTTGAAGTCTGTGTTTTTAAGTCCAATATTGGATGTTTAATTAAGTTAGGTTCACTGACATTGGTTAACATGTTAACAATGTTAACAATTAAGTTAACAATTGTTATTTCCTCTTGATGTATTTCTCCTTTTATTAGTATAAAGAGACCTTCTTTGTCCCTTCTGACTAATTTAGGATGGAAGTATACTTTATTTGATATAAGTATTGCTACTCCTGCCAGTTTTTAGGGGTCATTTGCTTGGTAAATTTTCTTTCAAACTTTCACCCTAAGACAGTTTTTGTTTTTGGTCAGTAAGGCATGTTTCCTGTAAACAATAGATTGCCAGGTCTTCCTTTTTAATCCATCTTGCCAATCAGTATCTTTTGATGGTGCAGTTGATTCCATTAACATTCAGTGTTAATATTGGGAGGTAAGTTGTGATTCCTTCCATTTAGTTGCTTTTGTTGTGTAAAGGTTTGCTTGTGTGCAACTAATTTTATGCTACTCTCTGATTACTTGTCTGCTCTTGAGGTTTTATAATTCCTATCCTTTGATGTCTATGTTTGTTTTCATTTTCTGTGTATAGGATTCCTTTCAGAATCTTCTGTAGTGGTGGTTTAGTGGTCATGTATTGTTTAGATTCTATTTATCATGGAAGATTTTTATTCTTTCTTCAATTTTTAATGATAGCTTTCCTGGGTAGAGTATGCTAGGACTGAAATTATTTTCTTTCAGTGCTTGAAATACCTCACTCCATGCCATTCTTGCTTTTAAGCTTTCCATAGAGAAATCTGCTGTTATTTTGATGGGTTTACCTTTATATGTTATTTGATTTTTCTCTATTACAGCCTTCAATATTCTTTCCTTGTTTTCTGTACTAATTATTTGAATTATAATATGCTATGGAGAGGTTCTATGTTGGTCAGGTCTGTTTGGTATTCTGGAAGCTTCCAGTACTGGATGGGCATCTCTTTCTTGAGATTTGGGGAAATTTCTACTACTATTTTGTTGAATATATTGCCTATACCTTTGGCTTGCACCTCTTCTTCTTGAATGCCCATGATTTGCAGGTTTGGTCTGTTGATGGAGTTGCAGAGGTCTTGCATATTCCTTTTGCACCTCTTGAGTCTTGTCTAAGAGTTCTTATGTTTTTTTCTTTAATATCTATTTTGTCTTCAAGCCCTGAAATTCTGTCTTCCACTTGTTCCAATCTGCTGGAGTGGCTTTCAACTGTGCTTCTTATTTGACTTAAGAAACTTTTTATTTCCAGGGTTTCTGTTTGATCCTTTCATTTTTTTGAGACTTTCTATATCTTTGTTAAGGTCCTTTTCATATCTTTTGCTGTCTTCTTTATTTCATTTATGTCTTTTTAAAAAATAATCTCCTTAGTTTTGTTTTGGAGTTTGTTGAAACCTCTTTGAGTTCATTTAATTGTTTCTGTGTTTTCTCAAGTTTTTTAATCTGTGTTCTCTTGAGATTCATTCAGTTGTTTTTGTATGTCCTCTTTAAGCTCATTGAACATTCTTATCATCCTACTTCTGACATCAGCAATAGAGGATACTTCCTCTTTACTTTCCACCAAATCCTCTATTGTGCTATTGTTAGCCTTTTGAGGAATTCTATTCCCCTGTCTTCTTTTTCCACCCAATTTTCCATCTTGTGCTTTGCTCATGTGCTGTTGATTAGTTAATTGGGAGTTTTAACACTTGCTGTCTTTCCCTTGAGTTAATTTCTATGCTCTGGCTGGCTTACTTCTTAGCTAGGTTATTATAATATCTCTGTTCACTTAGCTGGAGGTATAACTTAGCAATAACAAACTCACAGATTCAATGCCAAACCAGTTATTTACATAATAATAAAAAAGCCCTTGGAGATATTATCTATAAACAGTGGATATTAGGAGATAAGTGTTGTTTCCGTAGAGATTGATGCTTAGGTAATTAAAATGATGGTGGTAGAAGAGGGGGAAGGAAGAGGGAGGGGGATGGTGTGAGAGGGAGAAGAGGTATGAGGTATGGGGACTATAGGGTAAGGGTGTAGTTCAGTCATTGTGGGGGAGGGTGATATTTTCAGGGATGGCAAAGGGCTAGGAAGGATGAGGGTAAAGTGTAAAGTTGATACACTAGATTATTCAATGAGTGGTTATGTGGAGGAGGTAAGGACAGTGGGGGTAAATGGAGGGGAATGAAAGGAAAGTAAGGAGAAAAAAGGAAGAAAAAAAAAGAAGAAAAAATTGGGGGAGAAAAAGGAAACTGGAACAAGAGAGGGCTAAGCAAATTCAAATTTGGACCAAATGGAAAAAGGAGATAGGTAACAACAAATAAATTTTTTTTATTTTCAAAAAATGTGAAAAATAATATATATTATATATATGATATAAATATATATACATTCCAAATTTCTTGTTATGAAGAAGAATGGGTTTCAGCTCAGTTCAGGAAGTGCTCTGATCTCTTTCCAATGGTTTCTAATCTAGATGCTAACTATTTTGACAGGATCTTTCTCTGTTTCTGCCCCTTCTTAAGGTTGATGTGCTGGGTTGTGGCAATGGATGGTGTTTTTCTCTATCTGACAGTTTTCAGAGCGATCCTCTCAATATGTTTGAGCCCAGGCTCTTCTTAGGAGATTGGGCCATCTGGGTCAGCTTCTTTTTGTAGGCAGGTTTCCCAAAGTGCTCCCTCAAGGAGCTAGTATGTGAGCAGTTGTCAGCCCCTTCTGCCCAAAGGGCAAGTCTGTGAGCTAGAATTGAGCTTTTTTGTCAACTGCTTTTCTCTTGAAAGTTTGTCAGTTTCACCTCACTACCAGCTTTTCCAAGGTGGTAGAATGTATCTTTATTTTCCCCATCCTGCGACTAGGCTGCCCAGCCCCCTCCCACAGGCTGGGTCAGCTCAACACTCAGCCCCATTCCCATGAGGCAGATGTGAAATTTGCCTTCTGTTTATTTGGACACCAGCTTTGTAGGGGCACCATACACCCACCAGGTGAGACTTTGTGGTTTCCTCCAGAGCAGATGAAATGGAACACTCATCTGGTAGGGTTGCAGTTGCATTTGGTTCTTTGTCCATGAATTTTGGTGTTCCAGGTCATTCCAGATGTCTTCAGAACTCATTCAGCAGTTCTCTGTGTTGTGTTTTTGGTCCTCCAAGAGAGAAAAATTGGCTTTCTAGTGGGCTTGCCAGCAGCTACTCATCCTAAACATCCAGGATTCCAGGGCTGTTATGTGTTATAAAAAGCAAATTTAAAGGTTAGTCAAAATCAACATAGAAAAATCATTAGCATTTCTATACACTAACAATGAGCAAACGGAAAAAGAATGTATGAAAACAATTCCATTTACAATAGCCTCAAAAAAAATCAAATACCTAGGTGTAAACCTAACAAAAGATGTGAAAGACCTCTACAAGGAAAACTATACACTTCTGAAGAAAGAGACTGAGGAAGACTATAGAAAGTGGAGAGATCTCCCATGCTCATGGATTGGTAGAATCAACATAGTAAAAATGTCGATACTCCCAAAAGTAATCTACATGTTTAATGCAATTCCCATCAAAATTCCAATGACATTCATTAAAGAGATTGAAAAATCTACTGTGAAATTTATATGGAAACACAAGAGGCCACGAATAGCCAAGGCAATACTCAGTCAAAAGAACAATGCAGGAGGTATCACAATACCTGACTTCAAACTATATTACAAAGCAATAACAATCAAAACAGCATGGTACTGGCACAAAAACAGACGTGAAGACCAGTGGAACAGAATAGAGGATCCAGATATGAAGCCACACAACTATGAGCAACTTATCTTTGACAAAGGAGCTAAAAATATACGATGGAGAAATAGCAGCCTCTTCAACAAAAACTGCTGGGAAAACTGGTTAGCAGTCTGCAAAAAACTGAAACTAGATCCATGTATATCACCCTATACCAAGATTAACTCAAAATGGATCAAGGATCTTAATATCAGACCCCAAACTCTTAAGTTGATACAAGAAAGAGTAGGAAATACTCTGGAGTTAGTAGGTATAGGTAAGAACTTTCTCAATGAAACCCCAGCAGCACAGCAACTAAGAGATAGCATAGATAAATGGGACCTCATAAAACTAAAAAGCTTCTGTTCATCAAAAGAAATGGTCTCTAAACTGAAGAGAACACCCACAGAGTGGGAGAAAATATTTGCCAATTATACATCAGACAAAGGACTGATAACCAGAATATACAGGGAACTTAAAAAACTAAATTCTCCCAAAACTAATGAACCAATAAAGAAATGGGCATGTGAACTAAACAGAACTTTCTCAAAAGAAGAAATTCAAATGGCCAGAAAACACATGAAAAAATGCTCACCATCTCTAGCAATAAAGGAAATGCAAATTAAAACCACACTAAGATTCCACCTCACCCTTGTTAGAATAGCCATCATCAGCAACACCACCAACAACAGGTGTTGGCGAGGATGCGGGGAAAAAGGAACCCTCTTACACTGTTGGTGGGAATGTAGACTAGTACAACCACTCTGGAAAAAAATTTGGAGGCTACTTAAAAAGCTGGACATCGATCTACCATTTGATCCAGCAATACCACTCTTGGGGATATACCCAAAAGACTGTTACTCCAGAGGCACCTGCACATCCATGTTTATTGCGGCACTATTCACAATAGCCAAGTTATGGAAACAGCCAAGATGCCCCAGCACTGATGAATGGATTAAGAAAATGTGGTATCTATACACAATGGAATTTTATGCAGCCATGAAGAAGAACGAAATGTTATCATTCGCTGGTAAATGGATGGAATTGGAGAACATCATTCTGAGTGAGGTTAGCCTGGCTCAAAAGACCAAAAATCGTATGTTCTCCCTCATATGTGGACATTAGATCAAGGGCAAACACAACAAGGGGATTGGACTATGAGCACAGGATAAAAGCGAGAGCACACAAGGGAGGGGTGAGGATAGGTAAGACACCTAAAAAACTAGCTAGCATTTGTTGCCCTTAATGCAGAGAAACTAAAGCAGATACCTTAAAGCAACTGAGGCCAATAGGAAAAGGGGACCAGGAACTAGAGAAAAGGTTAGATCAAAAAGAATTAACCTAGAAGGTAACACCCACGCCCAGGAAATCAATGTGAGTCAATGCCCTGTATAGCTATCCTTATCTCAACCAGCAAAAACCCTTGTTCCTTCCTATTATGGCTTATACTCTCTCTACAACAAAATTAGAGATAAGGGCAAAATAGTTTCTGCGGGGTATTGAGGGGGGAAGCGGGAGGGGGTGGAGTGGGTGGTAAGGGAGGGAGTGGGGGCAGGGGGGAGAAATCAACCAAACCTTGTATGCACATATGAATAATAAAAGAAAAATGAAAAAAAAAAAAATTAAAAAAAAATAAATAAAGGTTAGTCATTGTCCATTATGTATACCCTATGTATTCACGGTATCTTAGTCTGCAAAAATACCATGCTACCTGATTCTTGCTACTAGGAATTTGAAGAATACTTTCAGAATCCTGAGATTTTAGGGCTACAGGGTCTTTTGGCTATCTGCCATTTTGGTTTCCCTTCTAAACATTTTTTCATATACTTGGCCATTTGTATATTCTTTTTAAAAGTATCTATTCAGATCTTCAATCCATTCTTAATTGTTTTTTGTGTTCATCCTTTTTTTGAGTTCCTTATATATTCTAAATGCTTATCCCTTCTCAGATTAATAGTTTAAAATATTTTCTGACATTCTGCAGACTATCATTTAAGTGTTGGTTGTTTCCTTTGCAATTCAGAAGCTTCTTAGATAATCTTGTTTTTCCCAGTTGTACTTTTTAAAATTCATTTATTCACATGTGTATACATTGTTTGGGTCATTTCTCCCACCTGCCCCCCACCCCGCCCTTGGTTCCTTGTACTTTTTAAAACTGTGTCTTTAGGGTCCCATACAAAAAATATTTTTTCTATTTTTTAAATTGTCATATTATTATTGTACTGGGGAGTACAATGTGACATTTATAAATATTTTACAATATATCATAGTTGAATTCACCTCCCCCATCATTCTCTTTTGTTCCCTTTCCCCCATTCCTGGAATAGTTTCAACATATAGCATTTTTCCATCCTCATATATGAGTACATATTTCCATTATATTCACCCTCTTACACCCTTTCCTTATATCCTTCCCCTCCCACTGTTACTAACCTCTAGATAGGATGTGTTTTACCTTCCTGTTCTCTGTTTTTGAAAAGGGCATTTTTGTTTGTTTAAGATAGCTATGCAGGGAGATTCACTGTGACATTTCCTTGTATATATGTATTATAAACCAAATTGGTTCATCTCCTCTATTTTTCTCTTTTCTGCCTTAATCACTTTCTTATGGTGATTTCAACAGGTTTAAAAATTGTATATTTATTCTTGTTTAGAAAGTACTTCAATTATATTCATCTACTTAACTTACTTCTTTTACTCTCCCTCTCCTGTTAGTGACCTCCCATTAGCATAACCTGTTTTTCATAATATTGCTTGTATTTGTATTAGGTCTATATTCCATGTGTGAGAGAAAACATGCAGCCTTTGGCTTTCTGAATCTGGCCAACTTTTCTTAAGATGATTTTCTCCAGTTCCATTTATTTTTCTGCAAATGACAAACTTTCATTCTTCTTTATAGATGAATAAAATTCCATTGTATATAAATACCACATTTTCTTAATCCATTCATCAGTTGTAGGGCCTCTGAGTTGTTTCCATAGCTGACTATTGTGAACAGTGTTGCAGTAAACATCAGTGTGCAAGTGTCTCTATTGTATCCTGACTTCCACTCCTTTCAGTATATCCCTAAGAGTGGTACTGCTGGATCATATGGTGGTTCTATTTTTAGTTTTTTGAGGAGCCTTCATATTGTTTTCCATAGTGGTTCTACTAATTTACATTCCCACTAACAGTGTACAAGGGTTCCTTTTCCCCCATATCCTCACCAACATTTGTTGCTGTTTGTTTTTGATGATAGTCATTCTAAAAGAAGTGAGGTGGAATCTTATTTTGATTTTCATTTTCTTTATGGCCACGGATATTGAGCATTTCTTCATGTGTTTTTTAGCCATTTGGACTTCATCCTTTGAAAAAGCTCTGTTCAGTTCATTTGCCCTTTTCTTCATTGCATCATTGACTTTGGGAAGTTTAGTTTTTTGAGCTCCCTGTATATTCTGGTTATTAATCCCTTGTCAGATGTATAGTGTTTTAGTTTTTGGCAAAGATTTTCTCCCATTCTGTGGGCTGATTCTTCAATTTGGTGACCATTTCTTTTGTTGTGCAGAAACTTTTTAGTTTCATGTAGTACTATTTGTGAATCCTTTCTTTTAGTTGCTGAGCCATTTGAGTTCTATTTAGGAAGTCATTGCCTATGCCTATTAGTTCCAGTGTGTGCCCTGCTCTTTCTTGCCCTAGCTTCAAAGTTTCAGGCCTTATATTAAGGTCCTTAATCCACTTTGAGTTGATACTAGTACAGGGTGAAAGACATGGATCTAGTTTCAGTTTTCTGCATGCAGATATACAGCTTTCCCAGCAACATTTGTTGAAGAGGCTGTCTTTTCTTCCATCATATGTTTTTGGCACCTTTCTCAAATATCAGTTGGGCATAGCTGTGTGGATTCATAGCTGGGTCTTCTAATTTGTTCCACTGGTCTTCATGTCTGTTTTTTTTGCCAGTGACATGCTGTTTTTATTGCTATGGCTATGTAGTATAGTTTGAAATCTGGTATTGTGATATCTCCAGTGCTACTCTTTTTGCTCAGTATTTACTTGGCTATTAGTGGTCTTTGTGTTTCCAAATGAACTTTAGGGTTAATTTTTCAATCTCAGTGACGAAAATCATTGGAATTTTGATGGAGATTGCCTTGAACATGTAGATTGCTTTTGATAGTATAGGCACAAAAATATTTTTATATAAATGGGAAAATAATATCTATTGAAACTATTCCAGGAGTGGAGGAAGGACTAATAAAGGAGAATGGTGGAGAGGATGAATTTAAGTATGTTATATTTGATACACATAAGAACTTTTGTAAATGCCACAGTGTACCCCCACCAAGCACAACAATAAAAACATATTTTTTCTGTACTAATATCTTAAAGTGACAAACTGACTTCTATCTTTTATGATATACACTTAAGATTCATTCATGGAACTTAATGGTTCAATATTTCATTTTTATTGCTAAATAATATTCTATCAAGTTCCACAATTTGTTTGTTCATTTATTTATTGAAGGGCTTATTAGTTGCATGTAATTTTTATTAGTTAGAAATAATGGTGCTGTAAATATTTGTATAAGTCTTTTGTGAGGTTGTAAGTTTTTAAATCAGTTAGGCAAATACACAGGACTGGAGCTGGAAAAAAGAAGATGAGTATGGATCATCTCATTATACCAAAATCCAATGAGGTGCTCAAAAATAGACCTAACATAGATGAGAATATATCAAGGAGACACAGGAGATAGCTTGAATGAACCCAAGTGTGCAAAGACTGAATAATTTAATCAATCAGTAAATAAATGAGTAATTGATTATGATCAAATTTATATGTGTGTGTGTGTGTGTCTTTGCTGACATAAATAAATTACTATAATTAAATGGGGAAAGGCCAAATGGCAGAGGCAGGAGGATTTTGAGTTTGAGGCCAGCCTGCTCAAAGACACTGAGACTCTATCTCAAAAATAAAACACATACAAAATGTCTGAAAGTTTGATTCAATTGGTAGAGCACTTACCTATCATGTATGAGGTCATGGGCTAAATTTTCAGTACCATTAAATCAATCAATAAATAAATATAAAAGTCAAATTTTCTCTGCTGAAAAATTAAAAATAATTTCCATAGATACTTGTGTTAGAATTTTTAATTGTTATGACAAATACCCAAGACAAACTGTTTAAACAAGGGAAGCTGTATTTTTGTTTCAGTTTTAGAGATTTTAGTCTATGGCCATCTGGGACCATTACTTTGGGTCTGTGGCAAGGCAGAATAATATGGTGGCAGGTTGTGTGTGTGTGTGTGTGTGTGTGTGTGTGTATGTGTGTGTGTGTTTGCTTGCCTGTGTGTGTCAGAGGCTGCTCAATTCATGGTAGTCAGGAAGCAGAGAAGAGAGAGGAAAAAGGAGGTAGGATACTTCTTTCTAGGACATGCCCACAGTGACTGACTTACTCAAATTAACCACACCTCCCAATTTTCACCGCCTCCCAATAATGCCAACATATTATGAATCCATCAAGTGATTAATCCATTAATTAGACCTGAACCCTCAGGATTCAATCACTTTCTAAATGTCCATCAGCTGGCAACTAAGACCTTAGTACATGAGCTTGTGGGGAACTTCTCATATTCAAACCATAACAGTACTCCTTCTTACAAGAGTGAAGAAGATAATGCCATACTCCTTTCAGTGAGATATGCATATAGTGAAATCCAAAAAGTTCAGTATGGAAAGAGGGGAATAAAATAACTTTACTGTGGAGAAACCTGAGAAATGCTACTTCAACCAAGTGACCAAGACCAGCATCAACAGTGATAATAATGTCTATAATGTGTATTCATGATATAATGTGATGAAAATGGCACTTTAACAGAGTATGGAGCCTCACACATGTAATCTCAGCATTCAGAGGCTGAGGCAGGAAGATTTAGCGTTTAAGGCTAGTATGGGGTACATAGTAAAACCCTGCCCCCAAAAAAGAATGAAAAAGAAAATAGCACTTTCCATCTCTGTTCTTTTCACTCCCATAATTCCAGACTAATTATTCAAAAATCATTTTACATATCCCAAATAAGGGATGTTGTACAAAATATACAACTGATAATATTCAAAACTACCAAAATCATTAAAAAATAAGGAAGGTTGAAGAATTGTTATAACCAGGAGATGCCTAAGAACACATGACAGATATGATGACAAAATGTAATGCCTTAGCATAGATGGGATCCTGGAACTGAAAAAAACATGGAGTAAAACCTAAGGAGATCTAAACAAGGCATGGACTTTAATTAATAATGATTTTTCAATATTAATTCATTAATTATAACAAATGTACCATACTAATATGAGATGATAATATGGGAAACTGGGTATGGGGTATGCATTAATTATTTGTACTATACTAATAATTCTCTGTAAATGTAAACATTGTAAAGTTTTGCAGGTCTTTTTTAATATTTCCACTTGGAGGCACCATATTGTAGTCCTTGAAAGGATGTGGTGTGGTCTGTCAGTGAAGAAAGTGACTTGGTATTTACATTATTGGGAAGCACTTACTTTGGCTTATGTTTTTTCCTTCCCTTCTGTACTTATTGTCTATAGTTTAACCTGCCTTCCCCACACAAGAGCTTCCAGTGACTTTGAAATAAAAGAATTTCTTTTCTTCTCCCTATATTATAGATTGGATTTAAGTGTGAGAAAGATATCCTGTAATTTCATTATAGTAAGCTTGTTTGGGGGAAAAGCCTTGTATGCACATGAATAATAAAAGAAAAATGAAAAAAAAAAAGACAAATGGACCTAGATGATGTCTACAGAATATTTCATCCAACTTCTGCATAATATGCGTTCTTCTCACCAGCCCATGGAACCTTCTTCAAAATTGATTGTACCTTAGGGCACAAAGCAAGCCTCAGCAAATATAAGAAAATAGAAATAATACCGTGCATTCTGTCCAACCACAATGCATTAAAACTAGAAATCAACAACAAAAGTAGCAGTAAAAAACATGCAAACAATTGGAAGTTTAACAATACATTACTCTACAATTAATGGGTCACTGATGAAATAAAAGAGGCAATTAAAGCGTTCCTGGAAGTTAATGAAAATGAAAACATGACCTACCAGAACCTGTGGGATGCAGCAAAGGCAGTCCAAAGAGGAAAGTTTATAGTCATGAGTGCATATATCAAAAGGACAGAGAAACCTCAAATCAATAACCTAACACTACAGCTGAAACTCCTAGAAAAATAAGAACAAACAAATCCCAAAACAAGTAGAAGGAAAGAAATAATTAAGATAAGTACTGAAATCAATGAAATAGAAACAAAAAAAACCAAAAAAATCAGTGAAACAAAAGGTTGGTTCTTTGAAAAAATAAATAAGATTGACAGACCCCTTGCAAACCTGACTAAAATGAGGAGAGAAAAAACACAAGTCAGTAAAATCAGAAATTCAAAAAGAGAGATAACAACAAACACCTATTAATTAGAGCCAATACTCTAATAAATTTGAAAATCTCAAAGAAATGGACAGATTTCTAGAAACTTACAACCACCCAAAACTGAACCAAGAGGATATTAATCACCTGAATAGATCTATAACACAAAAAGAAATTGAAGATGCCATCAAAAGCCTCCCAAAAAAGAAAAGACAAGACCAGATGGATTCACTGCTGAATTCTATCAGACACTTAAAGAAGAACTAATACCAACTCTCCATAAACTGTTCCACAGAATAGATTGGGGAGGAGCACTGCCTAACTCATTTTATGAATCCAGTATTACTCTCATCCCAAAACCAGACAAAGACACCTCCAAAAAGGAGAACTACAGGCCAATTTCCTTAATGAACATCGATGCAAAAATCTTCAATAAAATAATGGCAGACCAAATACAACAACACCTCAGAAAGATCATTCACCACTACCAAGTTGGCTTCATCCCAGGGATGCAGGGATGGTTGAACATACACAAATCTATAAAGGTAATACAGCACATCAAAGACAAAAACCACTTGATCATTTCAATAGATGCAGAAAAAGCCTTCACCAAGATGATAAAAGCTTTAGCACACAAGGGAGGGGTGAGGATAGGTAAGATACCTAAAAAATTAGTTAGCATTTGTTGCCCTTAATGCAGAGAAACTAAAGCAGATACCTTAAAAGCAACTGAGGCCAATAGGAAAAGGGGACCAGGAACTAGAGAAAAGGTGAGATCAAAAAGAATTAACCTAGAAGGTAACATACATGCACAGGAAATTAATGTGAGTCAACTCCCTGTATAGCTATCCTTATCTCAACCAGCAAAAACCCTTGTTCCTTCCTATTATGGCTTATACTCTCTCTACAACAAAATTAGAAATAAGGGCAAAATAGTTTCTGCTGGGTATTGAGGGGGTGGGGGAAAAGGGAGGGGGTGGAGTGGGTGGAAAGGGAGGGGGTGGGGGCAGGGGGGAGAAATGACCCAAGCCTTGTATGCACATATGAATAAAAAATAAAACAGACATGAAGATGAGTGGAACATAATAGAGGACCCAGATTGAATCTAGACAACTATACCCACCTCATTTTTGACAAAGGTGACAAAAATATACCATTGAGAAAAGACAGCATCTTCAACAAATGTTGCTGGAAAAGTGGTTACCCATCTGCAAGAAACTTAAACTAGATCCATGTCTATCACCCTGTACTAGTATCAACTCAAAATGGATCAAGGACCTAAATATAAGATCTGAAACTCTGAAGTTACTACAGGAAGGAGCAGGAAACACTCTGGAACAAATAGGTATAGGCAAAGACTTCCTCAATAGAACCCCAGCAACCCAGCAACTAAGAGTAAGGATGAATAAATGGGACTTCATAAAATTAAAAAGCTTCTGCACAACAAAAGAAATGGTCTCTAAACTGAAAAGGCCACCCACAGAGTAGGAGAAAATATTTGCCAGCTATACATCAGATAAGGGACGGATAACCAGAATATACAGTGAACTCAAGAAGCTAAACTCTCCTAAAACCAATGAACCAATTTAAAAATGAGCAACTGAACTAAACAGAACTCTTTCAAAAGAAGAAATTCAAATGGACAAAAAACACATGAAAAGAAATGCTCACTATCTCTGGCCATAAAGGAAATGCAAATCAAAACCACACTAAGATTGCAACTAACCCCTGTTAGAATAGCCATCATCCAAAACACCACCACCAACAAGTGTTGGCAAGGATGTGGGGTAAAAGGAACCCTAGTCCACTGCTGGTGGGAATGCAAGCTGGTTCAACCACTCTGGAAAAAATTTGGAGACTTCTTAAAAATCTAAACATAGACCTGTCATTTGATCCAGGAATCCCACTCCTGGGGACATACCCAAAGGAATGCAATACAGGTTACTCCAGAGGCATCTGCACACCCATGTTTATTGCAGCACTATTAACAATAGCTAAGTTATGGAAACAACCAACATGCCCCACTATTGATGAATGGATCAAGAAAATGTGATATTTTTACACAATGGAGTTTTACTCAGCCGTGAAGAAAAATGAAATCTTATCATTTGCAAGTAAATGGATGGAACAGGAGAACATCATTCTGAGTGAGGTTAGCCAGGCTCAGAAGACCAAAATATGTTCTCCCTCATATGCGGACTTTAGATCTATGGCAAATGCAGCAATGTGGTTGGACTTGGATCACAAGAAAAGGGGAGAGCACATACGGGAGACATAGGAATAGGTGGAAAACCCAAAACATGAAAGCGTTTGATGTTCCCACTCCAGAGGAACTAAAACAGAAACCTTAAAATGACAGGATATCATGAGCAGGGCATCAGGAACCAATGTAAAGATCAGTTAGAGTTGAATCATGGGTTGTAACACATGGGTACATGAAAGCAATAGTAGGAATCTTTCTGTATAGCCATCCTTAACTCAACTATCAAAAATGTTTTATATTTCTTACTATGCATATGTCTTTTCTTCAACAAAATCAGTGATAAGGGCAGAATGGGACCTGCCTGAAACTGTGGGGGGGGGGAGGGGGAAAGGGTGGGGGAGGGGGGCAGGGTGGAGAAATGACCCAAACAATGTATGCACATGTGAATTAATGAACAAAAAAATATGAGTGAGACTATATTTCCTTAAAAAAAAAGATTTGGTACCAAGCACTTAATTCTGATGTTTGTGGTCCACAAATCACACATAGAAATAGAGATAAAAATGAATATAACAGTTATTAATCATCAGTGAGAATTAACAAGAATTTAACTTTTTAGCCATCCCTAAATGATAAGAAATATTTTAAATCTTTTTGACACCCCCAGGAAGTCATAGTTTTTTCTTATTTTCTCCTCTGTGTATGTCAGCCAGTATTACTACCATTATGCATCATTCATTAAGCAAACTCTACTGACAGAATTGAAAAGCCCAAAGAGGCATCTGAAAATGGGAAGTTTTCATAAACTTTCTAGCTTCATACTGAGGCTTCATAAGAAAGAGTTTCACAATATGAGTGATGGCATGGTTTTCTGTGTATACTTATATTTGATGTGTACTTGTCAAATAAAAAGCAACAGTGACTTCTAATGCATCATAAATAGTTTGATTCTAATAATTGGTTTTTTGGGCAAAAACACTCGATATTTGGGGATGACAGGAAATGCTGGTTGAAATATTAGTCAAATTGGTAGAAGGTCAAGGATGTTCTAAATTGCCCTTTTTCTTTCTGTTGTCAAAAATTGATTCATTCCACATTTTCCCCTTGAAATAGACTTGACAGGCAAAAACATCAGTTTCAGCTTTATTGCATTTTTCTCACCACAGGCTCCTAGACATACTATCTGATTGGCTCCCTAGTGATCTGCTTTATTGACTGAGATTCTCTATTTTGAAGCTGCCTTGATTTTGCTTCTGCTATTGTTAAGGCACTTCATGTCAGGCTAATCACTAAGAAACCACAGCTGTTCTCTAGAATAGTCACATTTGCTAACAGTTCTTATCACAAGAACATAATGAACAGATATCTACTATCATATAAATAATTTCCAGGTTGAAAAAAATGTGAAATATTTTCTCAATTTGTAACCATTCCCTTGGGTGGAAAGTGAATAAGAGGATGGAGGAAAGAAGAAGGCTCACATTCTAGTACTATACATTGTTATGCATATAATGCTTAAAATTGTGAATTTTGCAAAGTTTGGTAGATTTAAACATTGGTTCTAAACTCTGTATGAACAAGGGCAATTATACAAATTCTTTAGTGCTGTATTCCTCTATCTGTTAAAAAAGACAATAATCTATTACATATTATTGTAGTATGGAATAAATGTATGCTCATAAAAATATGACCAGGAAAGGCTTGAGAAGACTATAGGCTTTCATGCTGAACTGATTAGTGAATGTCTTTCTCCATACAGAGCTAGTTTTTGAAGTCTGGGGAAGGGAGCTGGTTTTTTAAGCACTCAATTTTCTTTTTTTAGCCTTAAAATTGTTTTTTAATTTTATCATTTTTACATTTACTCACATGAAGCACTCAGTTATCAACAAAAAATCACAGTGTACGTAAAACAGATAAACATGGACTATTTAATGGAACAAAATTATTCTTCAGAAACTGGCCCAAAAAGCACAGGACTTACTACACAAAAATGTTTTAAAAACTGCTTTTAGGCTCAGAGATCTAAAGGAAAATATAAAGAACTATAGGAAATTAGGAAAATGGCATGAAAAAATGAGAATATCAGCAAAAAGAAATTATGAAAATGAACCAAACAGAAAATCTGGAGCTGAAAATATAATAACTGAATTGAAAAAAATCACTAGACATTTTAAACATTAGACTGTAACAGGCATAAGAAAAAAATTAATGCACCTGATGAAAGATGATCTTTAAATTATTGAGTATGAGGAGCAAGAAGAAAAAAGAATGAAGAAACTTGAGCACAGTTTAAGGGGGTTATAGGATACCATCAAATAGACCAATATACACATTATGGGTATTGAAGCTTATTGAAGAATTTATGGCTGGAAACATTCCAAATCTGAGAAAAGACAGGAATATACAAATTTGAAAATCTCAATAACTCCAAGCGGAATGAATCCAAAGATTTATCATAAAGTATAATACTTTGTAACAAAATTATCAAAAGGCAATGGCAGAGCATCTTCACAGCAGTAAGAGAAAAGTCACCAGTACTGGGAATCCTCAAAAAGATTATCAGGTGACATAGCACCATAAACTCTGAAGGTTATAAGGCAGTAGGATGATATGTTTAAAACACTGAAAGATGAAACTTTCAACTGAGAATTCTATATTCCATAAAACTGTCAAAATGAGAGAGAACTGAAGACTCTCCAAGACAAACAAAAAAGCTAAAGGAGTTCATTATCACCTGGTCTGCTCTACAAGAAATGCTCAAAGGAGCTCTTCAAGTTGAAATGAAAAGGTGCCAGAAAGTAACTCAACATCATATGAAAATATAAGGCTGTCTGGTAAAGTTAAATTCATGGACAAATAAAAACCAGCATTATTATAATGTTAGCTTATAACTCCATTTGTTATTACTCTACAGATTTAAAGGAAAAACATAAACATAAATATACATCTATATTAATTGGGACACAATATATAAAACTTGGGATGCCTGTAACATAAAGTGGGAGATGGATTAGAGTTGCAAATGAATAGAAAATTACCAGTACTGATTTAACAGAATCAAAAAGAATTATAAAGGAATGCTGTTTATAATTGCATACCAAAAAACTGGATACCAAAGATGAAATTGTAAAAACATAGAGAGTCACAAAGTGTATGTGACACAAAGAGAAACAGGAAATTTGAATATTCCTGTAGAAAAAAAGAGGTTTTTTTTTTTTTTTCAAATCTTGTTGGGGTTTTTTTCTTTTATCCTCCTTATTCATTTATTGATATGTGTGTACATTGTTTGGCTCATTTCTCTCCCCTGCCCCCCACCTTTCCCTCTCCTCACCTCGCTTCCAGGCAGAACCTCTTCTGCCCTTTTCTCCAATTTTGTTGAAGAGTAGACATAAGCAATAATAAGAAAGACATAGCATTATTGTTAGTTATTTTTTTCTTTTATTATTCATATGTGCATACAAGGCTTGGGTCATTTCTCCCCCCTGCCCCCACCCCCTCCCTTACCACCCACTCCGCCCCCTCCGTGTCCACCCCACCCCCTCAATACCCAGCAGAAACTATTTTGCCCTTATTTCTAATTTTGTTGTAGAGAGAGTAAAAGCTATAATAGGAAGGAACAAGGGTTTTTGCTGGTTGAAATAAGGATAGCTATACAGAGCATTGACTCACATTGATTTCTGGTGGGTGTGTGTTACCTTCTAGGTTAATTCTTTTTGATCTAACCTTTTCTCTAGTTCCTGGTACCCTTTTCCTATTGGCCTCAGTTGCTTTTAAGGTATCTGCTTTAGTTTTTCTGCGTTAAGGGCAACAAATGCTAGCTAGTTTTTTAGGTGTCTTACCTGTCCTCACCCCTCCCTTGTGTCCTCTCGCTTTTATCATGTGCTCAAAGTCCAACCACATTGTTGTGTTTGCAATTGATTTAATGTCCACATATGAGGGAGAACATACGATTTTTGGTCTTTTGGGCCAGGATAACCTCACTCAGAATGATGTTCTCCAATTCCATCCATTTACCAGTGAATGATAGCATTTCATTCTTCTTCATGGCTGCATAAAATTCCATTGTGTATAGATACCACATTTTCTTAATCCATTCGTCAGTGCTGGGGCATCTTGGCTGTTTCCATAACTTGGCTATTGTGAATAGTGCCACAATAAACATGGGTGTGCAGGTGCCTCTGGAGTAACCTGTGTCACAGTCTTTTGGGTATATCCCCAAGAGTGGTATTGCTGGATCAAATGGTAGATCAATGTCTAGCTTTTTAAGTACCTTCCCAATTTTTTTTCCAGAGTGGTTGTACTAGTTTACATTCCCACCAACAATGTAAGAGGGTTCCTTTTTCCCTGTATCTAAGCCAACACCTGTTGTTGGTGGTGTTGCTAATGATGGCTATTCTAACATGGGTGAGGTGGAATCTTAGTGTGGTTTTAATTTGCATTGCCTTTATTGCTAGGGATGGTGAGCATTTTTTCATGTGTTTTTTGGCCATTTGAATTTCTTCTTTTGAGAAAGTTCTATTTAGTTCACTTGCCCATTTCTTTATTGGTTCATTAATTTTGGGAGAATTTAGTTTTTTGAGTTCCCTATATATTCTGGTTTTCAGTCCTTTGTCTGATGTATAGCTGGCAAATATTTTCTCCCACTCTGTGTGTGTTCTCTTCAGTTTAGAGACCATTTCTTTTGATGAACAGAAGCTTTTTAATTTTATGAGGTCCCATTTATCTATGCTATCTCTTAATTGCTGTGCTGCTGGGGTTTTGTTAAGAAAGTTCTTACCTGTACCTACTAATTCCAGAGTATTTCCTACTCTTTCCTGTATCAACTTTAGAGTTTGTGGTCTGATATTAAGATCCTTGATCCATTTTGAGTTAATCTTGGTATAGGGTGATATACATGGATCTAGTTTCAGTTTTTTGCAGACTAACCAGTTTTCCCAGCAGTTTTTGTTGAAGAGGCTGTCTTTTCTCCATTGTATATTTTTAGCACTTTTGTGAAAGACAAGTTGGGTATAGTTGTGTGACTTCATATCTGGGTCTTCTATTCTGTTCCACTGTTCTTCATGTCTGTTTTTGTGCCAGTACCATGCTGGTTTTATTGTTATAGCTTTGTAATATAGTTTGAAGTCAAGTATCATGATACCTCCAGCATTGTTCTTTTGACTGAGTATTGCCTTGGCTATTCATGGCTTCCTGTGTTTCCATATAAATTTTGCTGTAGATTTTTCAATCTCTTTAATGAGTGTCATTGGAATTTTGATGGGAATTGCATTAAACATGTAGATGACTTTTGGGAGTATCGACATTTTTTACTATGTTGATTCTACCAATCCATGAGCATGGGAGATCTCTCCACTTTCTATAGTCTTCCTCAATCTCTTTCTTCAGAAGTGTATAGTTTTCCTTGTAGAGGTCTTTCCCATATTTTGTTAGGTTTACACCTAGGTATTTGATTTTTTTTGAGGCTATTGTAAATGGAATTGTTTTCATACATTCTTTTTCAGTTTGCTCATTGTTAGTCTATAGAAATGCTAATGATTTTTCTATGTTGATTTTATAGCCTGCTACCTTGCTATAGCTATTGATAATGTCTATAAGCTTCTGAGTAGAATTTTTGGGTCTTTAAGGTATAGGATGATGTCATCTGCAAATAGGGATATTTTGACAGTTTCTTTACCTATTTGTATTCGTTTTATTCCTTCTTCTTGCCTAATTGCTCTGGCTAGGAATTCCAGTACTATGTTGAATAGGAGTGGAGATAGTGGGCATCCTTGTCTGGTTCCTGATTTTAGAAGGAATGGTTTCAGTTTTTCTCCATTAAGTATAATGCTGCTGTAGGTTTGTCATATATAGCTTTTATAATGTTGAGGTACTTTCCTTCTATTCCTAGTTTTCTTAGAGCTTTTATCATGAAATGGTGTTGGATCTTATCAAAGGCTTTTTCTGCATCTATTGAGATGATCAAGTGGTTTTTGTCTTTGCTTCTGTTAATGTGGTTTATTACGTTTATTGATTTTCGTATGTTGAACCACCCCTGCATCCCTGGGATGAAGCCTACTTGGTTGTGGTGAATAATCTTTTTGATGTGTTGTTGAATTCGGTTTGCCATTATTTTATTGAGGATTTTTGCATCAATGTTCATTAAGGAGATTGGCTTATAGTTCTCCTTTTTGGAGGTGTTTTTGCCTGATTTTGGGATAAGTGTAATACTGGCTTCATAAAATGTGTTTGGCAGTTTTCCTTCCCTTTCTATTTCGTGGAACAGTTTAAGGAAGGTTGGTATCAGTTCTTCTTTAAAGGTCTGATAGAATTCAGCAGAGAATCCATCAGGTCCTGGACTTTTCTTTTTGGGGAGACTTGATTGCAGCTTCAATTTCATTTTGTGTTATAGATCTATTCAGGTGATTAATTTCCTCTTGGTTCTTTTTTGGATGGTCATATGTATCTAGAAATCTGTCCATTTCTTTAAGATTTTCAAATTTATTTTAATATAGGTTCTCAAAGTAGTCTCTGATGATTTTCTGGACTGCCATGGTGTTTGTTGTTATCTCCCCTTTTGCATTCCTGATTCTACTAATTTGGGTTTTTACTCTCCTCATTTTAGTCAGGTTTGCCAGGGGTCTATCGATCTTGTTTATTTTTTCAAAGAACCAAGTTTTTGTTTCATTAATTCTTTGTATGGTTTTTTTGGTTTCTATTTCATTGATTTCAGCTCTTATTTTTATTATTTCTCTCCTTCTATTTGTTTTGGGATTTGCTTGTTCTTGTTTCTCTAGAAGTTTGAGATGTATCATTAGGTCATTGATTTGGGATCTTTCAGTCTTTTTAATATATGCACTCATGGCTATAAACTTTCTTCTCAGGACTGCCTTAGCTGTGTCCCATAGGTTCCAGTTGGTTGTGTTTTCATTTTCATTGACTTCCAGGAACTTTTTAATTTTCTCTTTTATTTCATCGATGATCCATTCTTCATTAAGTAATGAGTTATTTAGTTTCCAGCTGTTTGTATAGTTTTTTGTCTTTACTTTTTTTGTTGAGTTCTACATTACTGCATCGTGATCAGATAGTATGCATGGTATAATTTCTATTTTCTTATATTTGCTGAGACTTGCTTTGTGCCCTATGACATGATGTATTTTGGAGAAAGTTCCATGGGCTGCTGAGAAGAATGTATATTGTGTAGAGGTTGGATGAAATGTTCTGTAGACATCAACTAGGTCCATTTGATCTATTGCATATTTTAGATCTTGGATGTCTTTATTGATTTTTTGGTTTGGATGACCTATCTATTGATGATAATGAGGTGTTAAAGTTTCCCACAACCACTGTGTTGGCGTTTATATATGCTTTTACATCTTTCAGGGTATGTTTGATGAAATTGGGTGTGTTGACATTGGATGCATACAGGTTTCTAATTCTTATTTCCTTTTGGTCTATTTCCCCTTTTATTAGTATGGAATGTCCTTCTTTATTTCATTTGATCAATGTAGGTTTGAACTCTACTTTGTCAGAGATAAGTATTGCTACTCCTGCCTGTTTTCGGAAGCCATTGGCTTGGTAAATCTTCTTCCAGCCTTTCATCCTTAGCCTGTGCTTATTTCTGTCAGTGAGATGGGTCTCCTGTAAGCCACAAATTGTTGGATCTTCCTTTTTAAACCATTTCATCAAGTGATGCCTTTTGATGGGTGAATTAAGTCCGTTAACATTAAGTGTTAGTACTGATAGGTATGTGGTGATTCCTGTCATTTTGCTGTCTTAGTTGTTTGAAGGTTTGATTGTGTGTACCTAAGTTGAGGTTACTCTCTACTGTCTTGCTTTTTCTTTTCCTGTGGTTGAGTACTGCCTGTGTTTTCATGGTTAAATTGGGTTTCACTTTCTGTGTGCAGAATCCCTTGAAGAATCCTTCGTAGTGGTGGCTTTGTTGTCACATATTGTTTTAGTTTTTGCTTATCATGGAAGACTTTTATTGCCCCATCTATTTTGAATGATAGTTTTGCTGGGTAGAGTATCCTGGGGTTGAAGTTATTTTCATTCAGTGCCTGGAAGATCTCACCCCATGCTCTTCTTGCTTTCAATGTTTCTGTTGAGAAGTCTGCTGTGATTTTGATGGGTTTACCTTGTATGTTACTTGTTTTTTCTCTCTTACAGCCTTCAATATTCTTTCCTTAGTTTCTGAACTTGTTGTTTTAATGATGATATGTCGTGGGGTAGTTCTATTTTGATCTGGTCTGTTTGGTATTCTGGAGGCCTCTTGCATCTGTATGGGAATATCTTTTTCTAGGTTTGGGAAATTTTCTGTTATTATTTTGTTGAATATATTACTCATTCCCTTCACTTGCACCTCTTCTCCTTCTTTGATGCCCATGATTCTCAAGTTTGGTCTTTTGATGGAGTCGGTGAGTTCTTGCATTTTCTTTTCACAGGTCTTGAGTTGTTTAATTAATAGTTCTTTGGTTTTTCCTTTAATTATCATTTCATCTTCAAGTTCTGAGATTCTGTCTTCTGTTTGTTCTATTCTGCTGGATTGGCCTTCCATTTTGTTTTGCAGCTCTATTTCATTCTTTTTTCTGAGGTTTTCCATATTCTGGCTGTTTTCCTCTTTAATATTGTCTATTTTTGTCCTGAGTTCATTTATCTGTTTATTCATCATGTTCTCTCTTTCACTTTAGTGTTTATACTGTGCTTCTATGGTTTCCTTTATTTCTTCTTTTGTTTTTTCAAATTCTCTATTTTTGTTGTCTTAGAATTTCTTGAGTGTCTCCTGTACATTTTGGTTGACCCTATCCAGTATCATCTCTATAAAATTCTCATTGAGTACCTGTAGTATGTCTTCTTTTAAATTATTCTTGTGGGCTTCATTGGGTCCTTTGGCATGGTTTATCTTCATTTTGTTGGAGTCTGGATCTGAGTTTCTGTTTTCTTCATTCCCCTCTGGTTCCTGTACTAATTTTTTGCTGTGGGGAAACTGGTTTCCCTGTTTTTTCTGTCTTCCCGTCATTGTCTTTGGTGTTGTTACTGTCTCTGTACTGTGTGCAATTAAGTATTTTCTAGCTTGTAATAATAACAATGGTAATATTTAGAATGGAAGAGTGAGCTGAGATGGAAAGCAAGAAGTTATAGAAATGGGAAAAACAAATACACAGAGTGGGTGGAGAAAACAGAACATTTCATCCAACACAATATACATTCTTCTCAGCAGCCCACAGAACCTTCTCCAAAATTGATCATAACTTAGGGAACAAAGTAAGCCTCAACAAATATAAGAAAATAGAAATAATACCATGTACTCTATCTGATCACAATGAATTAAAACTAGAACTTAACAACAAAAAAAAGTAAAAAACATAAAACCAGTTGGAAGCTGAACAACACATTGCTCAATGGTCAGTGGGTCATTGATGAAATAAAAGAGGAAATTAAAAGATTCCTGGAAATTTATGAAAATGAAAACATGACTTACTGGAACATATGGGACACAGCAAAGGCAGTCCTGAGAGGAAAGTTGGTATCCCTGAGTGCATTTATTAAAAGGACAGAAAGATCTCAAATCAATTACCTAGTGCTACATCTCAAACTCTTAGAAAAACAAGAACAAGCAAATCCCAAAACAAGCAGAAGGAGAACAATAATAAAAATAAGAGCTGAAATCAATGAAATAGAAACAAACAAAAAAAATACAAAGAATCAATGAAGAAAAAAGTTGGTTCTTTGAAAAAATAAACAAGATTGACAGACCCCTGCCAAACCTGACTAAAATGAAGAGAGAAAATAAGCAAATCAGTAAAATCAGAAATGCAAAAGGGGAGATAACAACAAACACCACGGAAATCCAGGGTATTGTGAGATTACTTTGAGAACCTATATTTTAATATATTTGAAAATCTTGAAGAAATGGACAGATTTCTATATACTTATGATCATCCAAAATTGAACCAAGAGGACATTAATCACCTGAATAGTTCTATAACACAAAATGAAATTGAAGAAGCAATAAAGACTCTCCCAAAAAGAAAAGTCCATGATCTGTTGGATTCTCTGCAGAATTCTTTCAGTCCTTTCAAGAAGAACTAATACCAACCCTCCATAAACTATTCCACTAAATAGAAAGGGAAGGAAACTGCCTAACTTATTTTATGAAGGCAATATTACACATATCCCAAAAACAGACAAAGACACCTTCAAACAGGAACTATAAGCCAATATCCTTAATGAACATTGATATAGAAATCCTCAATAAAATAATGGCAAACCAAATCCAACAACACACCAGAAAGATCATACACCATGACCAAGTCAGCTTCATCCCAGGGATGCAAGGGTGGTTTAACATATGCAAATCTATAAATGTAATACAGCACATTAATAGAAGCAAAGACAAAAACCACTTGATCATCTCAATAAATGCAGAAAAAGCCTTCAACAAGATCCAACACCACTTCATGATAAAATCTCTAAGAAAACTAGAAACAGAAGGAAAGTACTTCAACGTTATAAAGGCTATATATGACAAACCTACAGCCAACATCATACTTAATGGTGAAAAGCTGAAACCATTTCCCCTAAAATCAGGAATGAGACAAATGTGCCCACTGTCCCCACTCCTATTCAACATAGTACTGGAATTCCTAGCCAGAGAAATTAGGCAAGAAGAAGAAATAAAAGGAATACAAATAGGTAAAGAAACATCAAAATATCCATGTTTGAAGACAACATGTTCCTATATCTTAAAAACCCAAAAAACTCTACCCCAAAACTCCTAGACACCATAAATAGCTACAGCAAGGTGGCAGGATACAAAACCAACTTACAAAAATCATTAGCTTTTCTATACACCAATAATGAACAAACTGAGAAAGAATATATTGGAAACAATTCCATTTATAATAGCCTCAAAAAAATGAAATATCTAGGAATAAACTTAACAAAGAATGTGAATGACCCATACAAGGAGAACTACAATCCCCTGAAGAAAGTGACTGAGGAAGACTGCAGAAGATGGAGAGATCTCCCGTGCTTGTGAATTGGTAGAATCAACATAGTAAAAATGGCTATACTACCAAAAGCAATCTACATGTTTAATGCAATTCCCATCAAAATCCCAATGCCATTCATCACAGAGATTGAAAAATCTACCCTAAAATTCATTGGGACACACAAGAGACAGCAAATAGCCAAAGCAACTCAGCAAAAAGAGCAATGCTGGCGGAATCACAATACCCAACTTCAAACCATATTACAAAGCAACAGCAATAAAAACAGCATGGTACTGGCACAAAAACAGACATGAAGACCAGTGGAACAAATTAGAGTACTCGGATATGAATCCATACACTATGCCTCCCTTATTTTAGAAAAGGCGCTAAAAATATATGATGGAGAAAAGACAGCCTCTTCAGAAAATGTTGTTGGGAAAAGTGGTTATCTGCCTGCAAAAAACTGAAACTAGATCCATATTTATCACCCTATACTAGCATCAACTCAAAATGGATAAAGGACCTCAATATCAGACCTGAAACTCTAAAGTTGGTACAGGAAAGAGCAGGAAACACTCTGGAAGTAATAGGTATAGGTAAGGACTTCCTTAATACAACTCCAGCAGCTCAGCAACTAAGAGAAAGTATATACAAATGGGATTTCATAAAACTAAAAAGCTTCTGTACAACAAAAGAAATGGTCTCTAAACTGAAGAGACCACCCACAGAGTGGGAGAAAATATTTGCCAGCTATACATCAAAGGACTGATAACCAGAATATACAGGGAACTCAAAAAAATAAACTCTCCCCAAATCAATGAACCAATAAAGAAATGGGTGATTGAACTAAACAGAACTTTCTCCAAAGAAGAAATTCAAGTGGCCAAAAAACACATGAAAAAATGCTCACCATCTCTAGCCATAAAGGAAATGCAAATCTAAACCACACTGATTCCACCTCACCCCTGTTAGAATAGCCATCATTAGAAACACCACTAACAACTGGTGTTGGCAAGGATATGGGGAAAAAGGAACCCTCATACACTGCTGGTGGGAATGCAAACTAGTGTAACCACTCTGGAAAAAAATCTGGAGGCTTCTTGAAAATCTAAACATAGATCTGCCTTATTATCCAGCAATACCGCTCTTGGGGATATACCCAAAAGAATGTGACAGAGGTTACTCCAGAGGTACCTGCACACCCATGTTTATTGCAGCACTATTCCCAATAGCCAAGTTATGGAAACAGCCAAGATGCCCCACTACTGACAAATGGATTCAGAAAATGTGGTATTTATACACAATGGAATTTTACTCAACCATGAAGAGGAATGAAATCCTATCATTTACAAGTAAATGGATGGACCTGGAGAGCATCATTCTGAGCAAGGTTAGCCAGGCTAAGAAGACCAAAAATTGAACGTTCTCCCTCATATTAGGACTTTAGATCTAGGGCAAACACAGCAATGTGGTTGGACTTGCATCACATGATAAGTGGAGAGCACACATGGGAGGTATGGGGATAGGGAAGAAACCCAAAACATGAAAGTGTTTGATGTCCCCACTGCAGAGGAACTAATTAAAGTGACAGAGGTCAATATGAGAAGGGGATCAGGAACTAGTGAAAAAGTCAGTTAGAGATGAATCAACTTGGGTTGTAACACATTTGTGTATGGAAGCAATGTTAGGAATCTCTCTGTATAGCTATCCTTAACTCAACTATCAAAAACGCTTTGTCTTTCTTATTATTGTTTATATTTTCTCTTCAACAAAATTAGAGATAAGGGCAGAACAAGTTCTGCCCTGAAGTGAGGGGGATTGGGGGGGAGAGGGAGGGTGTGGGGGGGTTGGGGGGAGAAATTGCCCAAACAATGTATGCATGTATGAATAAACAAGTTAAAAAATATAAAAATAAGTGTTGAGAGCCTGTTAAGGGTTTTTGAGGAGAAGTTGGATATGAGCACATTTTTTGTTTCAGATAGTTAACTGTGACATTATGTAGTGTAGAATTGATGGCAGAAAGCCAGATAGGAGTTGAATGAAGTATTCTAACATGTGAGATGGTTTGAGATTGAACTTAAAAGTAGGAGAGCAGAAAGGACAAATTTAGGAAAACTTACATGGAAGACACATATGGAGAAAAGGGATCCTCATGGTGAAGACACAGGCATAGTGAGCAGTTGAAATCATATTGGTAGGAATGAAATAAAGTAGAGAATCATGAGGAGACAAGGGAAGGAGAAGTTTGAAGAATGAAGTAGTCAACAATGCTAACCTGAGTATCAAGGCAATGCTATCAGATTTGGGGATTTAAAGGTCAAAAATGACTTCAAAGAGCAGATTTCAAGGAGAGTTGAAGGCAAAGCAAAATTCTACAGACATTTGTAAAAACAACTTTAAAATTCACTTACAGATTCTACTTTTTGTGCTTATATAGATGCCAATTCTTGTCAAATTGCTACTAAGGAAATAATTGCAATGTAAATTTTCTCCTTTCAGAAAGCATTTTAGATATCATGAGACATTTATTATACTTTAATTAAACAATAGATGGTTTACACATTATTGTGGAGATATCTTTAGCCTAGAAGTGTTAAACATTGCTGCTTTTATTATGTCAAGATTACTTAATCAGGAAAATCAATATGGACAAAGTGCTCTGAGAAAAGGATGGAGCTTTATGGGGCATAGTGTTACTACTTGCAGCAGCATCAACATTAGCTGAATGACTCTGTATCTTATTGCTTGGGAAATCAACTACAAATTTATAGGGATGTAGCACAGCAGATGTACTGTATCTCCAGTGTCGTCTCAAAGCTGTAATTCGCCCCAGCTCTCTGTCAGCTCAGTTCCATGAAATTTCTACTAGCCTTTCTGACTCAAAATGCAGATTAATAACAATGCAGAAAGTCCTGCCCCTAAGCACACTAACTCTACCTCAGTCTCTATCCTGTTACTGTTTCCCAAAGATTTAACTGTACTTCAAAGACATGTAAAAAAAGGGGTACTATAATGTACCTGGAGGATTGGGAGTACTATCAGCTTGTTCTTAGGAGGGAAATGAAGCTCTTGAGAATGACGATAAAACAAGAGAAATCTCAGACTATAGCTTAAGCACATGCTACTTGGTTAGTAATTGGTAGTTACTAATTAGTAATATTAATAACTACTTTTTA
Source organism: Castor canadensis (assembly GCF_047511655.1). Taxonomy (NCBI): domain Eukaryota; kingdom Metazoa; phylum Chordata; class Mammalia; order Rodentia; family Castoridae; genus Castor; species Castor canadensis. Next base: position 41,605,852 of record NC_133405.1, on the reverse strand, counting down.
TGTCTGGCATTTGTGAATAATTTTTTCTAGTCTATGGAACCAAAGTAAAAAGGACTGTATGTAGTCCTTTACCTATTCCTTCTACAGACTCTAGAATACATTTGGGAGCACTTTTGCTGGGGAAGGTTAAGGTAAAGATGTGATTCAAGACCAGGGAAGGGAAAACGACCCTTGCAAAGATTTTTAACACACAACTTTGCCATTATTAGCTCCAGTTGAGCTCACACAATAATTGACAAATTCATTTCAGAATGGTAACAGGTCATGAAATGAAATGATTTTTGTCTACAGTCTATCTTTAGTCTATTAAGAAAGTCAATGCCAACTTCTAGTTAAACATGGTAGAGTGAACATACATTAATCTCTGCTCCCTCTTAAGCCATCTTAATAGGACAAAAAGACATAAATCCACAAAGAAAAAGAGAACAGCAGAACCAACAAGATATTAACCTACTTTTGAAAACTGGAGACTCCATAAATGAATGGTAAGTCACGGCAGAAAGGAGAAAGGTGAAATCCAAACTCAAAAGTGCAAGACAAAGATTATGGTGAGAGAGTAAGTCTAAAAGTTAACATGGGCTTCAGAATCTACGAAATAGGAACATGCTGAGGCACCTTATAGCTTTTTAAGGTAATGTGAAAAGTCTATTTAAGAAGAGCATCAACTGCCATAGCCCTTCTAGTTCCATGCACTTCCCTCCACACTCACACACACCTTTGGGCAGAAAACTCAGGACTTACTCTCTGAAGAAGTTTAAGAAGAGGCATCTGAATTTGAAGAATGCAGACAGGGTGAGTGGAATGTGCCATATTGAAAAGGATTAAGGGGAATATACATAAGAGTTTACAAGAAGCCAGAGCATGTCTGTCTTTCTAGTACTCAGGAGGCTGAGGCAGGAGAATCACAAGTTCAAGGCCAGCCTGGGCTATATAAGGAGAAACCGTCTCAAAAAACCAAAACAAAGAGAGAGAGAGTACTAACTATGACATGGAAAAACTACTTTTTAAAAGAAGTTAGAAAGTAATGTTTAATAAAATTTTTTGTTTTGTGTTGATTTCTAACCTAATGATGTACTCTTGGAGTAACTGTGAAATAGTGCACAGAATAAGGACATTTTTAGATATTTGATGTCTCAAAAAATATCCTTTGTCAGGAAGCTGGATGATGTGCTCTACCAAAATTAGTTGGGAAACCAAGTTAGAAAAATCTTAGGTGTATTTAATGGAAAAGAGAGCTAAAGGGAATCTCAAGCTAGTATGAAAGGAAACTTCCAAATGAGTCCTTCATAGTAGGCCCAGAGTGCTACAGTTCAGAACAGAGCAGGAGGACAGAAAGATCCTGAGACAATGATAGCAAGAAGAAGAAAGAGACTAACTTCATGACTACTTTGGTGACATTGAAGTCTGAGCTTATGGCTTTGTACTTGTTAAGATGGCTCTCTACCACTTGAAAAATACACCCAGCTGTTTTTTGCTTTAGTAATTTTTCAGATAGGGTCTTGTTTTTTTTCGCCTACAGTGGCCTTGGACTACCTCCCATATAGCTAGGATTATAGGTGTTAACCAACATGCCTGGTCCAACTGAGAGGATTTCTATATCACAGAGAATTTATCACTAGATCAGCAGATTATGTTAATGGTAAAGCAAATGAAAAAATAATCAAATTACATTTTCTTTGGGCCCATTATCAGCACTGCCCCTACTGTCACCGTCACATCACTATGACTGTTTGTTTATATTTACCAAGAAATTCAATGCTTGCCTAATATTAAAACTGATGTGATTGTGCTCTGAAATTGTGCAGGTCATTATTTTCATTATTCTGTCCTAAATAAAGGAGCTTGTGAAATGTTAAAAAACTGAATGTTGCAATTTGGTAATGTAAAAACTGAATATTAAGATCAATAAACTGACCTTAAAAGCTTAAGAAAAAATACAAAATTTTGAAAATGTAATTAATAAATTGAAACTAGGTATTTAAACAAAAAAGTGGAGTCATGTTTGGTTTTAGGTAAAATTTGAATTTTTGAAAAAAAATCATAGAATCTTATATTCCTTGGTGATGAATAGCATTTATATAATTCTAACAATGTAAGCATTCAATACTACTTTAATCCAAATTGATTATGCAAATATATAGTAAGGAT